>NC_058403.1:64306450-64531830 GCF_002201575.2 Neomonachus schauinslandi | reverse complement strand
AAAGAAAGAAAGAAAGAAAGAAAGAAAGAAAGAAAGAAAGAAAGAAAAAGAAAAAGATGGACAGACTTGGCTTAGATTAAAGAATATTATTTTGGTTGTATACCAGCAAAGCTCTTTACTACAGAGAGATTAAATACTAAGATGGGCTCCTAAGGGAGACTGGGGAATCTCTAGTCATTCAATAACTATTGCTATCCCTGGGAAATCGTCATAAAGAGAACAGAAAATTTCCTGAGCTGGAGGATTTAGTTTTCCTCCTTAAAGAAAGATAGCTGAACAATCTTTCAGGATTCTCCCTGGGTCTAGAATACTTCTAAAAACATGATTAAAGAAAGCTCAGCATTTTAGAAATAAACTGTTTAGAGCTGTATATTGATTTGACTCCCATCTATAAACTTATTTCTAAACAAACAAACAAACAAAACAAAACAAGAGGTACCTGTATTTTATATAGGCCTTTCTTCTAATTTTAAGTTTGACTGTCAAAGGCTTGTTGACCTCTGAGACTAGCTGTGATTTAGAGAAGTGATTTCTTTTTTTTTTTTTAAGATTTTTTATTTATTCATTTGACAGAGATAGATACAGCCAGAGAGGGAACACAAGCAGGGGGAGTGGGAGAGGGAGAAGCAGGCCTCCTGCAGAGCGAGGAGCCTGATGTGGGGCTCAATCCCAGGACCCTGGGATCATGACCTGAGCCGAAGGCAGATGCTTAATGACTGAGCCACCCAGGCACCCCGGGAGAAGTGATTTCTGTTTTATACCCTCATTCACCACTTATGACAGCCAGCATTTTCTATCATTAAGCTCAGAATGAAGATTAAAGAGAAATAATTCTCTCTAATTAGTATAACAACCAAATCAAAATGGCCTGTGTTATAGTTGCTCAGACATGCCCTTGTGAACCTATGTTCTATCCCAGAATCTAAATTCCTTTTCTTCTCCCACTTCTACCACATTGTATCTTAATTATGGCCCTGAAGTACCCTGAATTCTAGAAATGTGAACCCTGTGATTGCATTCCTTGACCCAGAAGCCACAAGGGGAAAACTTTTGAGGACTGCCAAAGGAAAGACATTCAGCAAAATGAAAGATGATTTACCTAGCAAAGCAAGACTGACATTTACTCTAACAGCAAAATCCCCACATTCTAGATATGAGCTGTCCAATAGAAATATAATGTGAACTACATGTATTATTTTAAAATTGCTGATAGCTACACTAAAAAAAGTAAAATGTAATTTTAAATATATTTTATTTAACCCAACATACACAATATCATCATTTCAACTTGCAATCAACACAAAAACATTAATGAGATATTTTACATTCTTCAAAATCTGGTTTGTATTTTATACTGACAGAATATCTCAATTTGGACTAACTGCATTTCAAGAGCTCAACAGCCACATGTAGCTAGTGGCTACTCCAATATACTGGACAAGAAGTTCTAGGTCATATATTTAACTTTGGCTTCAAGGAAAGGAAGTAAAGGAAGGAAAGGTTGAATCATCTCTGTGGTGTTTGCTAGCACTTCTCTAATTCTTTCTCTTCTTACCACATAGGAAAAAAATACTTTGAGAGAGCATTGGACAGGGCATTGTCAAGTTTTTGTTTAAATGGCATTTTCTCAGTCCCACCTGATCACTCTATGTAGAACTGCAACTTCTCCCCGTCCTACATTCCTGATTCCCCTTTACACTGTGTTCTTTATACCATAGGATTACAACCTCCTAATATATTATTTATTTATCATGTTCATTGTCTGTCTTTCTCCCATATAGAATGTCAGAGAAAACGAAGGCAGAAACATATGTCTGTTTAGGCCACTAAGGTAACCTAAGTAACTGGAACAGTGCCTCACATACAGTAGGTCCTTTAAGAATAGCTGATGAGTGTTGGAGGAATGAGTAGAACCCTAATGCTTGGAATGTTACAGATGAGAACAGTGGAGCCTAGAGAAGTAAACTGATTTGTCAAGGTCCAATAGACTGGTCAATGGCAGAGCCAGTCCTAAGACCCAAGTTTTTGAACCACTTGTCTAAAGCTTCTTATACCATTCCACGTGTAAAAAGAAAGAAAGGCAAAAAAATTCAGTTATTAGATATGAAATACAAATTATGGTATTGATAATGCAAGAAATTTTTGTTGGATTATGAGTTCCTAGAGGACAGAGACTGTCTTATTCAGTTTTGAACCTTCCTTCCCACCCCCATAATTACAAAGAATATTTTATACTCTGTAGGTGCTAAACTAATAAAAGAATGGTCAGTGATATCTGGCTTGTGATATAATGTGTGGTTTTCTTTTACTGGGAAGACAGTGGAAAGAAGTTACTGTGTTCACCGCAGAAGATTATTGGCTTTTGATCATGGCTTGAAGAGTTTGGAATGAGGTTGACATCCTCTGCTACTATTAGCAACTAGCCTCTGGAACTCAAACACTAAAATCCAAGAAAGGAGAAGAATATTCTAGAGGTAGATTTTAACAACTGCCTAGTTCTAATTCTCCTCAAAGTTCTGTCAGGGCCATCAGTATTGCTAGTTTGAATCAACTTTGATATATGTTTCTGAGAATTTGAATCAACTTTGATATTTATGTTTCTGAGAATCTGACTTTTCAAACTGACATCAATGTGGTGATGACAAAAATGCAGCTGACTAAATGAGTAAAAAAACCTGCCCATTGTATGTACCTGTAATAAAATTCAGCTATTGCCATAATGTGATTATATTCATGAGATTTTTATGTAATAAAATATAACCTCTCTTTTAACAATAATCACAATATCCTTAATCCTTTGATACCCCTGGGAAAATGGAAAGAGACAAGTGTTACTTTCCTTCATTAGAAAAGGAAATGAAGATGGAGAAAGACATCGGTTGGTTATTCAGCAAGTTTGCAGCCAGATCACAAACAGATCTCTGCATTTTAAGGACACCTAAGAAAGACTTTGGATAAGAGTCTAGTAATCTTTGATATCTGTTTAAACTAAAAGGTCATGTCTTTATCTAAAAGCAACATTAACCAGAACTCTGAGAAGTCCTACTTACATAGGAAATCTACAATCAAAAGTTTACAGAAACATACTATTGGCATCCTAGTAGCTTGCTCAGCTTGAACATATGCTATCTGATCCTTTTTTAGACTCATAAAAAAATACAGTGCTGGAACTTTGGGTGCAGCTTAAAGTACAAACTTAGGACAACTAAGAACAATGCCCCTATGATTTCATTTAAATTTGGAGAATTTCAGTAACTTTGAAAAACGTGGTGGGCAACCCATAATCATTTTTTTTTATTTTAAGTTTTCTCTAAGGGACTACAGATGAAAAGCTATTAAAATTAATTTTTCAGAATAATTTGGCTGGGCATGTCAAAATGTCTTCATTTGCCACGGCTAGGGTCCAGTATAAGGGAGACAGTCTTCAGAGGCTAATGTTGTCCTGAGCTGGTAGTGTTTTATTAACAGGCAATACCACAAATGCATTTTGAGTTTCCATCTATGGATTCTATCCTATATTTATCTGATTCTGAAACCAGCAGTTGGGGTTAAGGAAAGAAAAGACTATCCTGAGGATCAGAAGAATAGGTTTAAATCTGCTCAATCACTTGCAGTAGAACCTCAGGAAAATCATTCAACATCTCTGAGCCTTGGATTTTTCATCAAAAAAAAAAAAGGAAGGGAGAAAATTCTAGATGCAGAGAACGTTATGAACAGAGACCTGGAGGTAAAGTGACAGAAGATACTGGGCTTAACTAGGGCAGAGATGACATATAGGGGGAAAAAAGGGGGGTGGCATGGATAAAGTTAGATACGTTAGATAGGTAGAGCCAGAATAAAGACGTGGGCTTTATTCAGTGGGCCTTTGGCAGTCCGAATAACATGAGAAGAGGGTGTGTAAAAGATTGGCCAAGGGTGGTAGTAGAATGTATCAGAGCGAAAAATGCTTGGAATTGGGATTCCAAGTTGCAATGATTTGTATGCGAGGTGAGGAGATCTGAAGTAGCATGTGGTGGAAGGAATAGAGGGAAGAAAATCAGTAGGACGTGGTGAGTCTTCCTCATGTTTATATATGAAAGGAAGAGAAGGATGAGTCAAGGATGACTACAGGTTTTAAACTGGGGTGGTGGCAAAGACAATGATGTAATGCACAGAGAAAGAAGATGGGAGAGGAGAAAAGAAAGGGTTTCCAAGTTATTGAATTAGAAACTGGTGATGGCAAGTCATCCAGTGGGAAATATTAATTGAGCTTTTGGCATGTGAACCTGGTGGTGTGGACATATCCAGATTAATTGTGATGGTGATAGTTGAAGTCACTGGAAGAGATGAACTCCTCTGGTAAATGGAGAAAAGAGAAGCCTAACTCAGGATTTAGGATGGAAAGTTGGAGAATTAAATGTGAAAAAATACATAAAGTACTTAGCACAGTGGTTGGCATATAGTAACAAATCAATAAATGGCAGGTTTTACTATACTTCAGAACCCACAGATTTGAAAGATATGGCAAGCAAGGAACTTTCAAAGGAGAGAAGCATGCATGGTGAACCATAGTGGCCTGGATTTCCAATCAAAAGTGTAATCTTCATGGTAAGGGAGCCAAGGCTCACTGCAAATGTACTCCAAGCCTCCCAAGGACATCTTCCACAAAACTCCTTCCCAACTATAAAACAGAATTGAATATTAACAGCTTTGTTAGTGGGTTGAATTCTGGAGAAGTATATTAATTGATGATTGAGGCATTAGCTGGAAGTGATATAAAATATGGCCCTCAGATCTATTCTTTTTTTTTTTTAAAGCAAGAGTTTGAAAGAGTCTACCATTACTCTTCTCCTAGTCAGTTAAGTGTGGATCAAACTATTCTTGCTTGGGCTGAATCCATGGGCAGTTAGCATCAACTGGAACAGGGACTTCCACTTTGTAGTATCCCTCTAACTTCATGGCCACTTGACTTCAGCTGTGTACACCTGGACAGCTCTCTAATCAAGAAGCCCTAACCTGAGGCCTCTTAAATATCATAGCACTCATGGCAGATACTCCTAGAAAATCATCCATTTTGTTAACTCTGATCCATGCACAATGTCACTCATACTCAAAAAAAAAAAGGATGTTCTAAAAAAGAGTAAGTCAATGAACAGATAGTGGAGTGGAGGGGAAATGAAAAGTGAGGGCTAAAGAGATATGGGCTGTTAATAAAATAACACAAAGCATTTAACTCTTCATCAATCTTCATAAACTCTCTCCACTTTATAGCATAGAAGACAATTAGATGTGTAGGCTACTCAATCCTAATTTTTGAATTCAAGAAGAAATTAATGGTTCCAAAAAAAGAAGTTTTTCTGCTTTTCCTATATCAATCCAGCATGAGCACAAATGTATCTCTGTTAAGGCTGGGGCGGGGGATAAAGGGAGGGAGAATATGATTACTGCCAGAACAAGCTCAACAGACAGGAACAGAAAAGAATTTTACTGGCAGAAATTAGAAATTGTTCTTTCTCACTCCACCAACACATAAGTAATAAACGCAGAACTACCTTCTGCTGCCTTTATAAGCTGTGTTACAAAAATGATGCCTCAAAGGATACAAGTAGAATCTGCCATGTGATAGAACTGCACCACCCCACCTAGCACACCTGAAACTATTCTAAAAATATTTAACTTTTGCTCGTAATGTTTTTATATAGACCCAATAGTCTAAGTTAGTTCACAAATGAGGCTAAAACTTTTTGGCCATAGGCCTTTGCAACCTCTCCAGAACAGATTGAAAAGTGTATGATGCAATCTTCACAGTAAAAACTGTCACACACACAAAAGTTAAGTGAGTGTTTCATGCATGAGACATGTAATGTTTCAGAGGGTACCAGACATGTGTAACGAGATATTAAACTGAGACTCTGCCTTTGGCTGAAGCCCCTAGGGTAATAAATGCCAACCATTTCTACATTCCAAAGTGAAGTGCTAGATCCCCTAAGTAGGACTTGCTGTTTTATAACCATTAGTTGATCACTCATTTTCTGCCTAGAAAAATAAGTTTGAAGATGCTGAGACAGTTTTTGGGAGACTGAGAAAAGGATTTCTTCTAGAGTGAGTTGTAGAAGTGTGGTAGAACTTTCCTTTCCCATCATGCCTATCTTGCACCAACATGGAGCCCTGTATTGCACCTCAAACCCAGTGAGGGTGTGTCAAGAAGAACACCAGAGTTCAGTCTGTGTCTCCAGGTCAACTTTGAGAAATCTAAAGCATTAGAGACTGCTTGAGGTAACCTGAAGTAGCAGAATAGAGCACTGCAGCTAATAGGTAACTGTATCCTTGCTGACAACAGAGCCAAGGTGCTTGTTTGCTAACACAGGAGGGAGGCTGCTGACCTGGAACTGGTTAGAATAGTGCCCAGGAGGGTTTTCTGTGAGGGACAAGCCAACTTCCAGCAGAAGGAAGTTCAGAAATATCAGTGGTATAGAAGTTCTGGGGAAGTGCACAGAGGGATTGTCAGCAGCCAGGGGAAATGGCTACAGTTGACTACCTACTAGGGAGGATGTCTGAAGAAGCCACAAAACATGAGTAGAGAGTGTACTTGCATCTCTGCCCCAGCCAAAGGAAATTAAGACCACTATAGTGGTGCTAGTCTTTTGCTGTTCCACATCTCTCCTGCTTCCCCACACTTCAACAGTAAAGGAACCAGAGCAAGCCTAGTGAGTGGGGCAGAAGAAAAGGAAACAATCCACACCCACTTTCATAGCAAGCTTCCAGTTGAAGCAGATCCAAGCTAGGGGAAAGAAGTTGTAACTGAATGAAGTTCAGAATTTTTACTGTTACACTGGCCTAGACATATTAATTACTAAACTAAGACTGTTTTAGAAATTCAAATAACCAGAGGAAACAAGATTTTATTATCTAATTGTGAGCATATAAACTATGAGTTATGCCTAGATTTCATTTGGGAGCAGAGGAAGATATAACTGCACAGAGTTTAGGCAGTGAAGGAAAAGTACAAAGTTGTTTTCTGATTTCACCCTAATTTTTTTATATGTTCACAGCTCCTACTGAAAGGACAGCCCAAGGAGACGTGTTTTGTACCTTGTGATGCCATTTCACTCCCAATTCCTGGCTATGGTTAATTACACTAGGGAAGGGTATATGATCAAACTGAATCAAGCAATAGCTCAGCCAGACACCTGTAACATGCCTTTGAGCAAAAAGATAGGTCAGGACAAGTAGTTTTCTTGCATGGGAATATAAGAAAAAGAAGAGTATGAATATACTTAATCATGGGAGTTGAAGCTAAAATAGCATTCATTCTTTCAACATATATTTAATGAGGGCACTAAATGCAATGTTATAATGAAGAATAAGAAACATAAAGTCCCTGTTCTGAAGGAGTTAACATTTTAGTGGGGAAGCAGACAAAAAACAGTTTAAAAAATTAGATAGTTACAGATTATTTTTCCACAAAGAAAGTAAATAGGATATTTGAATAAGGAATAGCAAGGGGGAGGGATCTAGAGTAGTCCCTAGATAAGGTGGTCTGAGAAGGCCTTTCTGGGTGTGCTATCTAAAACAAGGCCTGAAAAATGATATAGATCCAGATTTGTGAAGAGTCAGGGGAAGAGTGTTCCAAGCAGAGAAAAGCAAATACAAAGACCCTGAGGAAGAAAATTGCTTAGCACATTCCCAGAACAGACAGACAACCAAGGAACCTAGATCAAAATGAGCAAGAGGAAAAGAAGAGCTCAGGGGGGGGGAAGACAGGACTCAGACTATGCTGAGATTGGGAAGCCATGGTGAGTCAATGTGACCTAATGAGACAGAGTTGAGACCAGTATGGACTGATAGAGGAAACAAAGGCAAAAGAAAAAAATTAAATTTCTTTACTGCCTACAGCCCATTGATTGACAAGTCTTTGAGACAGGCAGAGTGACTCCTCTCAGAGCTCAGCTGCCTGGATGTTAATACTTTGCTAAGGGCAAAAGGCAATCTTAGTTTAACATTATCCTGATCCCCCATGGTCCTGTAAGTCTATTTTAACATATAAAAATTCCTTTAGAAACTTCCTTTATCTCTACCTTCAAGATATATGTTGGCAATCATCCCCCAGGCGTATGACCCACCATTATACATCTGAAGGGTTCTTGTGACTAAGGTTTTATTACACAGTATTAAATGACCTTTTCCTAACAATAGCTAGCCCCCTCCAGGTTGGAAACCTTGCTTCCAAAATTCCTTAGAGACTTATGCTATCCCTGACCCCCTCCCAACTTGAAAGTGGGCCACTCCTCATGACCCCATGCAGTTCTTTCTGCCCACAGGTCCTGTTCCTGTGCTTTAATAAAACCACCTGTTTGTACTGAAGACATCTCAAGAGTTCTTCCTTGGCCATCAGCTCAAACCCCAACCATGTCCTACATCATGGACTATGTGAAATATACTTTTAAAAAACAGCAGACACTGAACAGTAACTATGAGCTATCTAGTAAAAATTATAGCTAATGATTATTGAGTTCTTAATGCCTGATAATGTGTTACATTAGAAATCCACAAAATTCCTAAAAATAGCTAGATAGTGAGTATTTGAAACTTTCCAGGCCATACAGACTTGATCACACTACTACTCAACTCTGCTGTTTTAGTGAAAAAGCAGCCATAGATAATATGTAAATGAATTAGCATGACTGTGTATCAATAAAACTTTATTTATAGACACTGAAATTTGAATTTCATATAATTTCCATGTGTCAGGAAATATTCTTTTGATTTTAAAACCATTTAAAAATGTAAAAATCATTCTTCACTTATGGGCTCTAAAAAAAGAAAATGTGAGCAGGATTGGCCTACAAGCCATAGTTTGCCAACCACTGTTCCACATGCTTTGCTTATGATTAACTCATATAATACTTTCAACAACCCAGTGAGATAGGTTAATATACTCACTTAATAGAAGAGGAAACTGAGACAAAAATTCTCAAAGAACTTAGAAATCTGGTTCCAGATTATATGTTATTAATTTTGCTAATAAATAATAAATTTAACATATTCAAAAGAAGCACTTCTGGAATGATGGAGCAAAAATCCATTCCTCCATAAAATCAAAGAGAACACTAGCAAAAAATAGTCAAAATCAATTTTTTTTAACTTTGGAAATTAACCAAAGACTTGCAACAATCTGAGAGGCATCTATTCAAGAAAAATGGTCAAATCTTGGTAAAAACTGTGAGTTTGATGGTGTTCTAACATGCCCTATTCCTAACTCCTTCTTCTTAGTTCCTCAGTTGCCTTGAAAATTAACAACCTTGCCAATACATTAGCTGTTAAAATCAGCAGCCTAACACCACTGACAGGAGACAGAATTGGTTTGAGGCACCCCCATATCTAAATTATCATTATTTGACCTGTTCCACAGCTCTCTGGGAATCTCAACTCACAGTCTTTTATTTGATCTGTCTCAAACTCATTCAGTGTATATAGCCTTTCCCCAGGAGCATTTGTCAAAAACAATTAGTGGTAATTGTTTAATGTCACAACTGAAGATAACTGTTGGGACAAATAAGAGCCTGACCAAAAAAACTTAAAAAAAAAGAAGAAGAAGAAGAAAAAGAAAGAAAGCTGGAGAATGAAATATCCATAAGGCTCTGTGAGAAAGCTCCAGCATATTCCTAGAAATCTAGACAGCTACATACATGTGCATCTCTGTGTGCATGCCATGAAACGCTTGAGAAAGTCCTAATCTCTTGACTCTGGATGACATTGAGACTCTACATGAGCAGGGAGTGAAGGATAAGGCAGAATTGTAAATTGCCAGTGAGTTGAAGGTGTGCCCCAATATGCATACAGAGCCTATCAGCAAAGGCTAGGAGACATATTGGTTCAAAGCATTTAAGAAAATCACTGTGCAATCATTAGCTGGCCACTAAGCTATCCAAGGAGAGACTTCAGTGATTGGAACATGACAAAGAATACAGAATTTACAGAATTAGTTCACAAACAGCAACAATAGCAATAACGGCAAAAACATCAAACCCTAAGAAGGGGGGGGGGGCAATCTGATGTCCAGAGTTGCCACTTTATATTATTTAAAACACCTAGTTATCAACAAAAAGTAAGATACATGCAAAGAGACAAGAAAAAACAGTCAGTAGAAATTGTCTCTGAAGAAGCCCAGACATTGGACTTTCTAAACAAAGACTGTGTACCAGGTATTATAAATATGTTCAAATATCTAAAGGAAAATTTGTCTAAAGAACTAAAGGAAAATATCAGAACAATGTCTTACCAAATAGATAATATCAAGAGATAGAAATTATAGTTTTTAAAGGCAAATATAGATTATAGAGTTGAAAAGTACAATAACTAAAATGGAAAATGTACTACTGTGGCTCAACAGCATATTTGACATGGCAGAAGAAACAAATCAATAAACTTGAAGGTAGGTCAATTGATATCATCCAGCTTACAGAACAGGAAGAAAACAGCATGAAATAAATAAACAGAGTGTCAGAAACCTGTGGGATATCATCAAACATGTCAACATATGTATAACTGGAGTCCCAGGAGGAGGAAGATAGACAAAAGAGCAGAAAGAATAATTGAAGAAATAATGGCTGAAAACTTCCCAAATTTGGTGAAAAACATTGATCAACACATCCAAGAAACTCAAAAAACCCAAGAAGGAGAAACTCAAGAATTCCACACTAAAACACATCATAATCAAACTGGTGGAAGCCAAAGACAAAGAATCTTGAAATCAGTAAGATAAGCAACTCCTACGTACATGAAGGCCACAATAAGATTAACATCTGATTTCTTGTTTTTAATTTTTTTATTATGTTATGTTAATCACCATACATTACATCATTAGTTTTTGATGTAGTATTCCATGATTCATTGTTTGTGTGTAACACCCAGTGCTCCATTCAGTACATGCCCTCTTTAATACCCATCACCAGGCTAACCCATCCCCCTACCCCCCCTCCCCTCTAGAACCCTCAGTTTGTTTCTCAGAGTCCATAGTCTCTCATGGTTCATCTCCCCCTCTTATTTCCACCCCTTCATTTTACCTTTCCTACCATCTTCTTTTTTTAAACATATAATGTATTATTTGTTTCAGAGGTACAGGTCTGTGATTCAACAGTCTTTCACAATTCACAGCACTCACCATAACACATACCCTCCCAGTGTCTATCATCCAGCCATCCCATCCCTCCCATCCCCCACCACTCCAGCAACCCTCAGTTTGTTTCCTGAGATTAAGAATTCCTTCTTATCATGGGGCACCTGGGTGGCTCAGTCGTTAAGTGTCTGCCGTCGGCTCAGGTCATGGTCCCGGGGTCCTGGGATCGAGCCCCACATCGGGCTGTCTGCTTGACAGGAAGCCTGCTTCTCCCTCTCCCACTCCCCCTGCTTATGTTCCCTCTCTCGCTGTGTCTCTCTCTGTCAAATAAATAAAATCTTTAAAAAAAAAGAAAAGAAAAAAGAATTCCTTCTTATCAGAAACCATGGAAGACAGAAAACAGTGAGATGATGTATTAAAAGTGCTAAAAGAAAACCAATCAAAAGAATTCTATATCCAGCTTTTCTTTTAAAAACAGAAATTAAGACATTCCCAGATAAATAAAAATTCAGAGAATGTATCACTAACAGATCCACCTTATAAGAAATACTGAAGTGTGGGGAGGGTATGTGCTATGGTGAGCAATGTGAATTGTGTAAGACTGTTGAATCACAGACCTGTACCTCTGAAACAAATAATACATTATATGTTAAAAAAAAAAAGAAGAAGAAGAAGAAGATAGTAGGAAGGGGAAAATGAAGGGGGGAAATTGGAGGGGGAGACAAACCATGAGAGACTATGGACTCTGAGAAACAAACTGAGGGTTCTAGAGGGGAGGAGGGTGGGGGGATGGGTTAGCCTGGTGATGGATATTAAAGAGGGCATGTACTGAATGGAGCACTGGGTGTTATACGCAAACAATGAATCATGGAACCTACATCAAAAACTAATGATGTAATGTATGGTGATTAACATAACAAAATAAAGTTTAAAATAAAAAGGAATACTAAAGGGAGAGCTTTGGGCTAAAAGAATACTAGACAATAACTCAAATCCACATGGAAAAATAAAGAGAACCAGTAAAGTTAATTAGGTAAATACGAAAAATGTATTTTTAAACTTTAACTCTCTTCTTCTCCTATCTGACTTGAAAGATAACTGCATAAAGCAATAATTATAAAACTGCATTGACAAGCTTATAATGAATAAAGATAGAAGTTGTATGACAATAAGAGAAAAAAAGACAGAAGAGGGAACAGAGCTATAAAGGAACAAGTTTTTTTTATATATTATTAAAATTAAATTAGTATTAATCTGAGCTAGATTATTATAAATTAAGATTTTAATAATAATGCCCAGGGTAACCATTAAGAAAATTAAAAATACAGTAAAATAAATGAGAAAAGAATTTAAATTTTATACCAAAAAAATATTTAACACAAAAAAGGCAATAGTGGAGGGATGGAGAAATAAAAAATACATGAGACATAGAAAACAAATAATAAAATGCCTGACATAAATCCTACATTATCAGTAATACATTTCAATCAAAAGGCAGAGATTGACAGATTGGATTTAAAAAAAAAATGCAATCCAACTATATGCTGTCCAAAAGAGACACACTTTAGATTCAAAGACAAAAATTTATTTAAAATATAAGGGGTAAAATGATGTACCATGCAAACTATAACCAAAAGAGAGCTGAAGTGGTTATAACATTATCAGATTATTTTGATCTTAAAATAAAAATTTATACTAGATACAGAGAAAAATATTTTTATTTTTTTATTTTAATTCCAGTGTGATTAACATACAGTGTTATATTAGTTTCAGGTGTACAATATACAATTCAACAGTTTTGTATATTATTCAGTGCTCATCAAGATAAGTGTACTCTTAATCCTCTTTACCTATTTCACCCATCTCCCCATCCACCTCCCCTCTGGTAACCATCTGTTTGTTCTCGATAGTTAAGAGTCCGTTTAATGGTTTGTCTCTTTTTTTGCTTTGTTTGTTTTGTTTCACAGAAAAATATTTTATATGATAGAAGGTCAATCCATTGAGAAGATATAATAATTATAAAAATAAATGCATCTAAAAATAGAGCCCCAAAATACATGAAACAAAAATAGAATTGAAGGGGAAAATAGACAATTCAACAATAATAGTTGGAGACTTCAATATCCCACTTTCAGTACTGGATAGAGCACCTAAGCTGAAGTTCAACAAGGAAATAAAGGCTTGAACAACACCATAAGCCAACTAGACCTAACAGACATTTATGTAACACTCCACCCAACAACAGTAGAATACACATTTATTGCAAGTGCACATAAAACATTCTCTAGGATAGACCATATGTTTTGTCATAAAAAAGCCTCAACACATTTTTAAAAAATTATTAACACACAAACTATGCTCTCTAGTTACAGTGAAATGAAATTAGATATCAACAACAAAAAAAATTCAATAAATTCATAAATGTGCAGAAATTTTTTTCAAATTTTTATTTAAATTCTAGTTAGTTAACAAGTAGTGTAATGTGGTTTCAAAGGTAGAATTACTGATTCATCACTTACATATAACACCCAGTGCTCATCATAACAAATGCCCTCGTTACTATCCATCACCCATTTAGCCTATCCCACATACACCTCCCTACATCAACCCTCAGTTTGTTCTCTATGGTTAAGAGTCTCTTGTGGGGGGCGCCTGGGTGGCTCAGTCGTTAAGCATCTGCCTTCCACCCAGGTCATGATCCCAGGGTCCTGGGATCGAGCCCCGCATCGGGCTCCCTGCTCCGCGGGAAGCCTGCTTCTCCCTCTCCCGCTCCCCCCGCTTGTGTTCCCTCTCTCGCTGTGTCTCTCTCTGTCAAATAAATAAAATCTTTAAAAAAAAAAAAAGAGTCTCTTGTGGTTTGTTTCCATCTTTTTTCCCCCTTCCCACATGTTCATCAACTTCGTTTCTTAAATTCCACATATGAGTGAAATCATATGGTATTTGTCTTTCTCTGACTTACTTTACTTAACATAATACATTCTAGTTCCATCCATGTCATTGCAAATGGCAAGATTTCATTATTTTTATGACTGAGTAATATTCCACTCTGTGTATGTGTGTATATATATATCACATCTTTATCCATTTATCAGTCAACGGACATTTGGGCTCTTTCCATAATTTGGCTATTGTTGACAATGCTACTATAAACATCTGAGTGCATGCACCCCTCTGAATCTGTATTTTTGTATCCTTTGGGTAAATACCTACTAGTGCAATTCCTGGATCATAGGTAGTTCTATTTTTAAGTTCTTTATAAATTTTGGATACTAAACCTTTAAGAGATATGTCATTTGCAAATATCTTGTCCCATTCCATAGGCTGCCTTTTAGTTTTGTTGATTATTTCCTTTGCTGTGCAGAAGGTTTTATCTTGATGAAGTCCTATAGTTCAGTCTTGTTTTTATTTCCCTTGCCTCTGGAGACATGTCTAGTAAGAAGCTGCTATAGCCAAGGTCGAAGAGGTTGCTGCTTGTGTTCTCCTCTAGGATTTTGATGGTCTCCTGTCTCACATTTATGTCTTTCAACCTTTTTGAATTTATTTTTGTGTATGGTGTAAAAAATGGTCCAGTTTCATTCTTCTGCATGTTGCTGTCCAGTTTTCCCAACACCATTTGTTGAAAAGACTGTCTTTTTTCCAGTGGATATTCTTTCCTGCTTTGTCAAAGATTAGTTGACCATATAGTTGTGGGTTAATTTTTGGGTTTTCTATTCTGTTCCATTGATAAAGGTGCAGAAATTAAATAAAATGCTCATAAATAACCTCTGAATCAAAGGAGAAATCACAATGTATATTATAGGTACTCAGAGATAAATGAAAATGAAAATAAAATATACTAAGACTTATGAGATGCAGCTAAAGGAGTATATGGAGCAAAATTTATAGCTGTAAGTGTGTGTTAAAAAAGATAGGAGTGACATCACCCAGATGGTAACATAGGAGGCTCTTGAATTTCCCTTCTCCCATGGATGCACCAAATAGACAACTACATAGGGATCAATTCTAAGAAAAATTGAGAAGCTAGATGAATAACTCCTACACATTAAGTGACTGAGAAAATACACACATCATTATGGGTAGGAAATGCTGAGACACACTCTTGTCATAAATTGGCATAATTCCTTATAACCATAAGGGAACCTCCAACTCTCAGTGTCTTCCTGAGGAGTGAAGGGTTGGACCACACATATCATGCCCTAACTTTTAAGTCTGCCCCAACAAGGGATGGGGCCCAAATCACCTATATCTGGGAGCCAACAAGGTTTGCATTCACAAGTCTAACAGGACAATAGCAAACAAATAAGCAGTTAGCAAACAGGTGCATGAGCTATCCTCTCAGGCTCAACACAGAAGGAGCAGACAAAAATACCCATTTCCCAGTTTTCCCCTGGAAGAGATTTGACTGCATAATTTACCAGCTGCTACCTGAAAAATAATAAGCCTCTAACAAGCCCACATCTAGATGCTGACAGAATCCTCCCCAGAACCTGAAAGAACAGTAGGCACTTCCCCCACCTTCTCTCTCTGGCTCATTCCAACAGTGAAAACCAGCATCAGCTGGAAAGGAGTTAGTCCACACATCTAGCACCCCAACTTTTATGGCTGCCAACTGAAGGACAGACCCCCAAATTACCTAGCTCTGATAACCAATGGGATTTGCATTCAGAGTCCACAGAATAGATAATAGCAGATAAAGAAGCAGTTTTTAAACAGGCATATGAGCTCTCCTGTGGCTTATATACTCAGGCTCAGTGTAGAGAGAACAAGCAAAAATGCCATCTGTGTTTCTCCTTAGAAGAGGTTTACTGCATACTTACCTAGCTGCTGCCTGAGGGTCTGGCTTCCAATCAGCCTGCATAAGTGATGACTTGGATTGTCCTGGGAGCCCAAAAGAGTTGGTGATTACCCTACATTCTACCTCTGGCTCACTCCAAAAATGGAACAAGTCTCCAGCTTCTCCCTGGAAGGAGTTTGTCCACATACCTAGCATCCCAACTTTTGCATCTGCCCCCCCAAGGGATGGGCCTTCAAATCACCTAGCTCTCTCTGATAATCAATGGAGTGTAGTATTCACAAGTCTCACAGGACCAAATTAAACAAACAAACAAAAAAAGTAGTTTTCAAATGGATCCACAGGCACTACGCCCTCACACACCACCAGGCTCAGCAAAGAGGGAACAGGCAAAAATGCCTATCTCCCAGTTTATCCTTGGAAGGCTTTTGACTCCATATTTTACCAGATGCTGCTGGAATTCTGGTTTCTAATCAGCCTGCATGTGAAAGCTAATTGGAATCCTTCAGAAGCCTAAGTAGACATGTTCGCCACTGCCTACCCTGTCTCACTCCAACAGTAAAACCAAGTCCCCAGCTTCTCCCTGGAAGAAGCTTGTTTATACATCTAGAACCCCAAATTTTATGGCTGCCACCCAAAGGACTGACTTCCAAATCACCTAGCTCTAGGAGCTAACAGGGTTCAACATTCATGAGTCCCCCAGAATTATACAAAACAAAGAGGTGGTTCTACTTAGGCTCATAGACACTCCCAGCAACTATTCCTCTGGTTCAGTAGAGAGTAAATATCAAAAAAACAAAAACCTGCTCCTGGTTTCTCCCTGATAGGGGCTAGATTACATATCAAATATCCTGATTTTCCAAGTCATTGCCTGAAGGTCAAGCTTCCAATTAGTCTATATCATGTAGACGGGAAGGGGTGGTGGTGGAGGGGCAAGGAATAAGTAGTCTTCTGGGAACCTGAACAGGCATGCATATGGGCGTTTCCCATGCCATCGGAACACTGACAGGTCTCAGTGCAACTTCAACTACTGGGAGCCAAAGAACAAAAATAGCAATGGACAAAGTTTTGATAGGCAGTCGGGAATTTGGGCTGGGCTGATTGATGAGTTTCATCTCTTACATGAGAACAGTCTATCAAGGGTAAGAAAGGTGGTTTTTTTATTTAATGGGCTAAAAACAACACAGAGTATCAAGGAAAATGAAGAAACAGAAGAATATGTCCAAGTAAAAGAATAAGATAAATCTCTAAAAACCAACCTTAATGAAATGGACATAAGTGATTTACATGATCAAGAGCTAAAAATATTGATGATGAAGATGCTTACTGAGGTCAGGAAAAGAAATGAGAATTTCAACAAACAGAAAATATTTAAGAAGTACCAAACAGAAATCATAGAACTAAAGAATATAATAATTGAACTGAAAAATTAAATAGAGGGGTTCAACAAAAGACCAGATCAGGTAGAAGAAAGAATTAGTGAATTCAAAGACAGGACAGTGGACGTTATTCAATCAGAAGACCAAAGCAAAAAAGAATGAAAAAGAGTGAATATAGCTTAAGGGACTTATGGGGCATCAAGGAGACCAATATATGCATTTTATGAACCCAGAGGGCATAATACTATATAGAGAGAACCCTAAAGAGTCTACCAAAAAAATATTAGAACTGATAAATGAATTCAGTAAGGTTTAAGAATACAAAATTAATATACAGAAGTCAGTTGTCTTTCTATACACTAATAATGAAGTAACAGCAAGAGAAATTAAAAACACAATCCCATTTACAATTGCACCAAAAATAATAAAATACCTAGGAATAAACTTAATCAAAGGAGTGAAAGACTTGTACTCCAAAAACTATAAAACACTGATGAAATTGAAAATTACACAAACAAATGGAAAGATATTCTGTGTTCATGGATTGGAAGAATAAATATTGTTAAATATCCATTCTACACAAAATGATCTCCGGATTCAATACAGTCCTTATCAAAATATCAATTACATTTTTCACAGTACTAGTACAAATAATCCTAAAATTTGTATGGAACCACAGAAGACCCTCAAATAGCTAAAGCAATCTTGAAAAAGAACAGCAAAACTAGAGATATCACAATCCAAAATTTCAAGATATACTACAAAAATGTAGTAATCAAAACAGTATAGTACTGGCACAAAAATAGACACAAAGATCAATGGAACAGAATAGAGAGCCCAGAAATAAACCCATGCTTATATGGTCAATTAATCTATGAAAAAGGAAGCAAGAATCCACAATGGGAAAAAGATTAGTCTCTTCAACAAATGGCATTGAGAAAACTGGACAACTACATGCAAAAGAATGAAACTGGACCACCTTCTTACACCATACAAAGAAAATAAACTCAAAATGGATTAAAGACTTAAATGTGAGACCTGAAACCAGAAAGTCCCTAGAAGAAAACAAAGACAGTAATTTCTTTGACATCATCTATAGAAACATTTTTTCTGGATATGTCTCCTTTGGCAAGGAAAACAAAATCAAATTAAACTATTAGGACTACCCCCCAAATAAAAAGCTTTTGCACAGTGAAGAAAACCATCAAAAAGACAAAAAGGCAACCTACTGAATGGGAGAAGACATTTGCAAATGATATATCCAATAAAGGGTTAATATCCAAAATATGTAAAGAATTTATACAATTCAACACCAAAAAAAAAAAAAACCCAAATAATCCAATTAAAAAATGAGCAGAAAATCTGAATGACATTTTTCCAAAAAAGACATACAGATGGCCAACAGACATATGAAAAGGATGCTCAACATCACTAACATCAGGGAAATGCAAATAAAAACCACAATGAGATATCACCTTACACTTATCAGAATGGCTGAAATAAAAAACACAAGAAACAAGTGTTGGCAAGGATGTAGAGAAAAATGAACCCTTGTGTACTGGGTTGGTGGGAATGCAAATTGGTGCATCCACTATAGATAACAGTATGCAGTTTCCTCAAAAAATTAAAAATAGAATTACCATACAATCCAGTAATTCCAGTACTAGGTATTTACCCAAAGAAAATGAAAACACTAATTCAAAAACACACATGCACCCCTATGTTTATTGCAGTGTTATTTACCAAAGCCAAATTATGGAAGCAAACCAAGCGCCCATCAATAGGTGAACAGATAAAAAAGATAAGTATATATACACAATGGAATATTACACAGCTATAAAAAATGAAATAGTACCATTTGCAACAACATGGATGGACCTAGAGAGTATAATGCTAAATGAAATAAGTCAGTCACAGAAAGAAAAATACCAAATGATTTCACTAATATGTGGAATTTAAGAAACAAAACAAAGAAAAAAAGAGACAAGCAAAAAACCACTCTTAAATACAAATAACAAATGGGTGGTTGCCAAAAGGGAAGTGGTGGGGGGGAGAGTAAAATAGGTGAGGGGAATTAAGAGTATATTTATTGTGATGAGCACTGAGGAATGTATAGAATTGTTAAATCATTATATTGCACACCTGAAACTAATATAACATTGTATGCTAATTATACTTGAATCTAAATCTAAAAAAAAAATTAAAAATAAAAAGACCAAATAAACAAATAAATAAACTGATGGATGTGTTAATTAATTTGATTGTAGGAATTCTTTCATAATTTATACATATATCAAATCATCATGTTGTGTACTTTAAATATCATACAATTCTATTTCCCAATTATACATCCATAAAGCTGGGGGGGGAAAAGTTTAAAAAAATCATAAATCAGTAATCTAATCTTCTACCTGATGAAATAAGAAAAACTCTACCTAAAGCAAGCAGAAAGAAGAAAATAATAAATATTATAGAAGAAATAAATGAAATAGAAAAAAGAAAAGTATAAAAAGTCAAGAAAATAAAAAATTGATTCTTTGAAAAATTCACCAATCGACAAACCAGACTGACCAAGAAAAGAAAAAGAGGGACTATCCAAATTACTAAAATCAAGAATAAAAGAGGGCATTATTAATGACCTCACAGAAATAAAAAGGGTTACACAGAAATACTATGAACAACTGTATGCCATGAAAATACATAATGTAGATGAGAATGGACAAATTCCTAGGACACAAACTACCAAAATGACTTGAAAATGCACCTATAACAAGAGCTGAATTATTAATTGAAAAACTTCCTCCCCAAAAAGCCCAGCTTTTCAATATTTCACAAATTCTTCCGAAAAGGAAAAGGGGGATAACATTTCCTAACTGATTCTATAAGGACAATAGTATCCTAATAGCAAAATGAAACAAACAAATCCCAAGGGGGAAAAAAAAACTAATATCCCTTGTCAATATCCCTTGTCTAATATCCCTTGTCAATACAGACACAAATCTCCTCTCAAAGAACACCAGAAAATAGAAGTATACATCACAACCAACTGGGATTCATCCCAGGAATGCATGGGTAGTTTGACATATGAAAATCTACTAAGGGACAAGATCACATGAGGTAGGAGAGCATAATGGTAGTAGCATGAGTTCTGGAACCAACTACACAGTTTTCTATAGTAGCTCTAGCCATTTGCTATATGATCCAGGCCAAGTCAAAAACCTATCTATGCCTTTTTCCTAGATTATTTTGAGGATTAATTTAATAGAATGTAAAGGACTTAGAATAGTGCTTAGGAGCGAGGAGCTAACAGGGTTTAGCATTCATGAGTCCTCTGCTCATGACTAGTACTTAGTGCTAGTAAGTGCTAGTCAAATATTTTCTGTTGTAATTATATGGCCATTTTATTTTTTTTATTTTTATTTTTTAAAGATTTTATTTATTTATTTGAGACAGAGAGAATGAGATACAGAGAGCATGAGAGGGAGGAGGGTCAGAGGGAGAAGCAGACTCCCTGCCGAGCAGGGAGCCTGATGCGGGACTCGATCCTGGGACTCCAGGATCATGACCTGAGCCGAAGGCAGTCGCTTAACCAACTGAGCCACCCAGGCGCCCCTATATGGCCATTTTTAAATTATTTTTTTTTATTAAACTTGCTAAGGATCATAAAATTTTTGACTCCTTTAACTCCAAATTGTATTTGCTGCTGTGCCACAAGTGTCTCAGTTGCCATGCTCAATTTACTGTCTTTAAATACTACAGAAATAATTCTCAAGGAACTAGAAAAAGATGAACAAAGCTCAAAGGTAGTAGAAGGAAGGAAATAACAAAGATTAGAGCAAAAATAAATGCAATAGGGGTGCCTAGATGGCACAGTTGGTTAAGTTTTTGACTATTGGTTTCAGTTGGGGTTGTGATCTCAGGGGGAGTCTGCTTGGGATTCTCTCTCTCACCTTCCGCCCCTCCTGCTTGTGCTCTCTTGCTCTCTAAAAAAAATAAATAAATTTTTTTAAAAAAGAAAAAGAAATAAATGAAATAGAGACTAAAATGATAAAGAAAAGATCAATGAAAACAAGAGCTGGTTCTTTGAAAAAATAAACAAAATTGACAAACTTTTAGCTAGACTCATCAAAAGGAAAAAAGAGACAGAACTCAAATAAATAAAACCAGAAATGTTACAACTGATAATGGAGGATCAAAAGGAACTATATAAATAATTTTATGCCAATAATTTGGACAACTTAGAAGAAGTCGATAAATTCCTAGAAACATACAGCCTACCAAGACTGAATCATGATGAAATAGAAAATCTGAACAGACTGATTACTAGTAGGGAGTTCAAATCAGTATTAATAATAATTTAAAAACTCCTAACAAACAAAAGTCTAGGACCAGATGACTTCACTGGTGAATTATACTAAACATTCAAAGAAGAATTAGTACCAATCCTTCTCAAACTCTTCCAAAAAAAAAGAAGAGGAGGGAAGTTCCCAAATTCATTTTATAATACTAGCATTAACCCAGATTGATACCCAAAACAGACAAGGATTGCACAAGAAAAGAAAATTAAAGGCCAATAGCCCTGAAGAACATAGATCCAAAAATCCTCAACAAAATAGTAGCAAATCAAATTCAACAATATATTAAAAAGATCATACACCATGATAAAGTGGGACTTATTCCAGTGATGCAAGGATGGGTCAACATCCACAAAATCAGTTAATGTGATACATCATATTAATAAAATGAAAGATAAAAACCATATGATCATCTTAATAGATGTAGAAAAACATTTAACAAAACTCAACATACATTTATGATAAAAACTCTTAATAGACTGGGTGTAGAGGGAGTGTACCTCAACATAATAAAGGCTAGTATATGACAAGCCCACAGATAACATCATACTTAATGGTGAAAACCTAAAAGCCTTTACTCTAAGATCAGGAATAAGATAAGGATGCCCACACTTGCCACCTTTATTCAACATAATATTTGAAACGTAGCCACAGCAATTAGTGGAGAAGTAAAATCATTACTATTTGCAAACAACATGATATTATATATAGAAAACTGTAAAGACTCAATCAGAAGAAAACTGTTAGACCTAATAAAGGGATTCAGTAAAGTTGCAGGATACAAATCCATACATAAAAATCTGTTGTATTTATATATATATTAATAATGGACCATCAGAAAGAGAAATTAAGAAAACAGTCTCATTTACAATTGCATTAAAAAGAGTAAAAAACACCTAGAAATAAATTTAACCAAAGAGGTGAAAGACCTGTACATTGAAAACCATAAGACATTAGTGAAAAAAGTTGAAGATACAAATAAATGGAAAGATATTCTACACTCATGGATTAAAAGAATTAATATTGTTAAAATGTCCATATTACCCAAATCAATATACAGATTCAATGCAATCCCCATCAAAATTCTAATGGTAGGGGCACCTGGGTGGCTCATTCAGTTAAACATCCAACTCTTGGTTTCGGCTCAGGTCATGATCTCAGGGTTGTGAGATGAAGCCCTGCCCTGAGCTCCACACTCAGTGTGGAGTCTCCTTGAGATTCTTTCTTCCTCCTTCCACCTCTCCCTCTGCTCCTTCTCCAGCTTGCACTCTCTCTCTTTTAAATAAATAAATAAATAAATAAATAAAATCTCTAAAAAAAATTTCTAATTAAAAAAATTCTAATGATATTTTCCATGAACCTAGAGCAAATAGTCCTACAATTTGTATGGAACCATAAGAGACTAATTGCCAAAGTAATCCTGAGAAAAAAGAACAAAGTTGGAGGCATCATGCTTTCTGATTTCAAACTATATTTTAAAGCTACAGTAATTAAGCAGTGTGGTATTGGCATAAAAACAGACACATAGATCAGTGGAACGGAATAGAGAGCCCAGAAATAAAACCATTCATATACGGTCAATTAATCTTCAACAAAAAAGACAAGAACATATAATGGGGAGAGGAGTCTCTTTAATAAATGGTGCTGAGAAAATTAGCCATATGCAAAAGAATGAAGCTGGGCAACTAACTTACACCATACACAAAAATTAATTCAAAATGGATTAAACACTTGAACATAAGACCTGAAACCATAAAACTCCTAAAAGAAAACATAGGCAGTAAGCACCTTGGCATGCATCTTAGCAATGGTTTTTTTTTAATCTGTCACCAAAAGTAAAAGCAACAAAAGCAAAAACAGACAAGTGGGCTACCTCAAATTAAAGGAGGGCTACCTCTCCACAGCAAAAGAAACCATCAACATGATGAAAATGCAACCTACTGAATAGGAGAAAATATCTGGAAATCATATACCTAATAAGAGGCTAATATCCAAAATATATAAAGAATTCCTGTAACTCAATAGCAAAACAGCAACAATAAAATCCAATTAAAAATGGAAAGAATGTCTGAATAGACATTGTTCCAAAGAAGACATACAGATGGCCAACAGGTACATAAAAAGATGCTCTACCTCATTAATCATCAGGGAAATGCAAATCAAAACCACAATGAGATATCATCTCATACCTGTTAGAATGTCTATTATCAAAAAAACTAGAAAAAACAAGTATTAATGAGGATGTGGAAAAAAGAGAACACCTGTGTGCTGTTGGTGAGAATGCAGATTGGTACAGCCATTATGAAAAACAGAATGGAAGTTCCTCAAAAGTTAAAAAACAGAACTATCATATGTTCCAGCAATTCCACTTCTGGGTATTTACTTAAAGAAAACAAAACCACTAACTTGAAAATATATATGGGTCCCCATGTTTGTTGCAGCATTACAATAGGCAAGATTTGGAAACAACCTTTGTCTATCAATGGATGAATGGATAAAGAAATTGTGGCTAAACACACACACACACACACACTGTAATATTATTCAGCCATCAAAAAGAATGAACTCTTGTTACTTGTGACAAAATGGAAGGTCCTCGAGGGCATTATGCTAAGTGAATAGGTCAGACAGAGAAGACAAATACCATATGACCTCTCTTATAGGTGGAATCTAAATATAGGTGTGTGTGTATCTTCAAGCTCATAGATACAGAGAACTGAAGAAGAAAAAAATACTATAATCAAAATCTTGACATCCTCTACTTAAACCTACTCTTCCTCAGATGTTTTCCTTCTCAGAAAATGACACCATACAGTTTCTCAGGCCAAAAAGAATTTTAAGTTCTCTTTGCTTTCTGTTTATTCTCCCTCATATTCAATATTCAAACAAATTCTTCAAAAATCATCCCAATCCATCCACTTCCTGCCTCCTTAGCAGTAGCATGCTAGTCCAAGCTGTCCTCACCTTTCTTCTGAATTACCATGCTAGCCTGCTGACTGGCTTCTCTGCTTTCACTCCTGCCCCCATACATGCTAGGCTCCACATGACAGCCAGAATCTTACTTTTAAATTGTAAATCAGATCATGTTTTTACCATGCCTTACCTGCATAATCTGGTCCCTGGATACTTTTCTGACTTCTATTGTCTATGAACTTTTCCCCTGCTTTCAGCATTTCAGCCACAGCCGATTTCTGTGTTGATTCTCTAACATGACAGCATATTCTTGTCTTAGGGTCTTTTCACATGCTATTTCCTCTGCACGAACACCCTTCCCTCATGGCTCCATCTCTCCCAGTTCACTCAGATCTGTACTCAAATGTTACTTGCTCAGAGAGGCTTTCTCTGACCATTCTATCTAAAATAGGACCCTTCTACTCTATCTTTTTACCCTGGTTTATTTTTCTTCACAGCATTTACTGCTACTTGACATTGCACATTTATCATTTGTTTAGTGTCTGTTTCTTCCCATTCAAGATTAAACCCCATGATTTTGTCTGTTTTGTTCATTGCTGCACTCTTGGTGCCGAGAGAATTAACCAGCACATGGTAAGGAATCAACAAATATTTAGCAAATGAAGGAAGAAAAAGCCAATCGGAAGATCAAAAAGAAAGTAGCAGACAAAATATTATTTAGAGAAGCCATATGTTTCTCGGAGAATTGGAGAAAGCAGCCAGTCTCCAGGACAGCTTTGGCTCCCACCAGATTTCCAGGCTTAGTTATAGTCTCAAGTATATCCTCAGAACATCCACCCCTCCTCCTCATTTGTCTCTGTTCCTTACAATCAAAAGAACTTAACCTGAAATTGTTATCAGGATTGGGGTGTCAAACATTAGGCACAAAGAAACTGTGGCTCTGGACTATTACCAGGATGAGGAGCAATAGCATTTCCCCACCTTAGTAGGAGAAGGTGGAAGTGTAGAGTTTGAGGAGGTAAGACTGGAAAGATAAGCCATGGGGTGGGATATCTTGGGCCCCTGAAAGACAAATTTTTCAGGAACTTTGTGGTCACTGCCTTAGAGCATTTCTGAGGAATGAAAGTAAAGAATAGTAGTTTATGACTTTTCACTTTCTTAAGTGAAGTGCAACAGGAAAGGAGTAATCTTTGTTTCCAAGTTGCCCAACTAGCTACAGATGGAGAAAAAAAAGTAGTATGTAATCTTTTTGCCTCTGTCCTATGTCTTACAAATCAACATGGTAGGGATCACCCACACTAAATGCAAAGAAGAGACAAATTATTCTGCCCTGTATTGGAGCATCAGGCAGAACAGGTCTGCACTACAGGGTTTTCCCTCACAGGTAATTCCTACAATAGTGCGAGACTTTAGGCAGTATGACTGGTGTCCAAAGGACAAACTCCTCTCCAAAGAATTGAGAGTATAGGCGTATACCTATGGGGAACCCCTGGTCCTTATCATGTATCCTATCATCCATACAAAGCTGGCCTTAGAGTACAAGCTTGTGAGGAGGGAACAGGCATTGCTGTAGATTGCAAGCCTGGAGTGCAAGTAGGCAATGGATGAACTGTATATATATACATATATATATATATATATATATGTATATATGTATATATATACACACACCCACACACACACCCACAGGGTTTTTCCTAGACGTACTGCTCTCTTCAAGCACCCTGATGATGTCAGTTTAACCTGGTTATGTAGTATATAACCTTTGCCCTGTTGCTTTAACAATTGTTGCTGAGAGAACCAGGTAGGCTCCAGATCCCAGGATTGCTTAATGTGTTTGTAAATGTTTCCCGTTGCCTCTATTTGTTATTTCAATTCATAAAAAGCAATGAAAGTCTACAAGCTATAGTACAAACTTCAATAAATTCAAATAGACACCTGTGCTCTCTTCTGCCACATTTAATAATCATGAATATTCAATTATTTAAATATTAAAAAGATCATTGTCTTTTTTAATAGTCATTTAAAAAATTCCAATGAATCTCAATCTTTGTTTCAATTTTTTTTTCTTATTTAAAATTTGAACATCTGAATGTATTCTTTAGGATTAGGTATGGTTGTAACTAACAGTGACTTAAACAAGGTAGAATTTTATTTCTCTATCTGGTAAAAGTAAGGTGACCCAGGCTACTATGAGAATTCATAATCCTCAGGTATTAATTTTTCTTCCAGCTCACTGTTTTGACATCCTTATAACAAAGTCTTTGTCTTCAAGGTCCAAGAGAGTAGCTAGAGTTCAGTCATCACATCATTTTTTTCAGATAGAATGATGGAGAAAGGGATGAAGATAAAGGGGAGAAGACCCTCATCAGGTGCCTTTTCAGATGGTTTCCTGGAAAATGCTGCACAATATTTCCTTTTATTTCACATCAGCTAGAACTTAATCACCTGGTCATCTCAGCTACAAGGAGACCAGGAAATATCTATACCCTGAGTGGCTATATGCCTTGATAAATATTGGGAGTTATATTATTAACAAGAGAAAAGAATAAATATTGAGGTTAACAACTAGCAGTCTATGCCATTCTTCAGGATAGAGCTCTGGAAATTCTGTTTCCAGAGCAGGTTAGCCACAGTTATTGTTAAGGATGAGAAGATTAATCCATGTAATTATTAAGATATGCCTAGCTAGAGGTAGAATAAAAGTGGTGGTGAACATTTAGAAAGCAGGTATAGAATGTTTTGAGTATAAAATATAAAAAGGAAATTACTGATAAAAAATACAAATGGGGGTTGGAAAGGAGGGCTATGCTCTTAATGAATACTTCTACTGCTCTTCATGTTACAGAAGTGGGAAGGAGCAGGGTTGAGAGAGGGTCATGTTAAAATGATGATTGAAAGCAGGGACTGGCAAACTATAGCCCATGGACCAAATCCAGCTCACTGTTTTTGTAAATAAAGTTATTAGAACATAGCTACACTCACCACTTAGATCTTTTTTATTATTTTTATTTTTATTGTTTTATTTAAGTATAATTAACACACAGTGTTATATTAGTTTCAGGTATACAATATAATGATTCAACAATTCTATACATTATTCAGTTCATCACTTAATCACTTAATCCTCTTTGCCTATTTTACCCATCCCCCCATCAACCTCCCTCTGGCAACCACCAGTTTGCTATCTGTATTTAAGAGTCTGATTTTGTTTGTCTCTTTTTTTCTTTGTTCATTTGTTTTGTTTCTTAAATTCCACATGAGTGAAATCATATGGTATTTGTCTTTTTCTGACTTCACTTAGCATTATATCCTCTAGATCCATCCATGCTGTTGTAAATGGCAAGATTTCAATTTTTTATGGCTTAATAATATTCTTGTGTGTGTGTGTGTGTGTGTATTACATCTTCTTTACCCATTCATCTATGGATGGACACTTGGGTTACTTCCATAGGTTGGCTATTGTAAATAATGCTTCTATAAACATAGGGGTAAATATATCTTTTTGAATTAGTGTTTTTGTTTTCTTCACATAAATAAGCAGTAGAGGAATTACTGGATCATATGGTAATTCTATTTTTAATTTTTTGAAGAAACTCCATACTGTTTTCCACAATGACTGCACCAATTTATGTTCCACCAATGGTACATGCGGGTTCCTTTTTCTCCACACCCTTGCCAACATTTGTTATTTCTTGTCTTTTTTGATTCTAGCCATTCTGACAAGTGTAAGGTGGTATCTCATTGTGATTTTTGACTTGCATTTACCTGATGATGAGTAATGTTGAGCATCTTTTCACATGTCTGTTGGCCATCTGTATGTCTTTTTTGGAAACATATCTGTTCAGGACTCTGCCCATTTTTAATCAGATTATTTGTTTTTTGAGTTGTATGAGTTCTTTATATATTTTTAATATTAACCCCTTATCAGATATATCATTTGCAAATATCTTCTCCCATTCAGTAGGTTGCCTTTTTGTTTTCTTGATGGTTTCCTTGACTATGCAAAAGCTTTTTTATTTTGGTGTCTAGGCCAGATAGCTTATTTTTGTTTTTGTTTCCCTTGCCTGAGAATATATTTCTGGAAATATGTTTCTATGCTTGATGTCAAAGAAATTATTACCTATGTTTTCTTCCAGGAGTGTTATGGTTTCAGGTCACATTGAGGTCTTTAATTTATTTTGAGTTTATTTCTGTGTTTGGTATAAGAAAGTGGTCCAGTTTTCCCAGCACCATTTGTTGATGAGACTGTCTTTTCCCCATTGTATATTCTTGTCTCCTTTGCCATAGATTAATTGACCATATAAATGTGAATTTGTTTCTGGGCTCTTGATTCTGTTCCATTCACCTATGTGTCTATTTTTGTGCCAATACCATACACTTTTGATTACTACAGCTTTGTAGTATATCCTGAAATCTGGAACTGTGGTAATTCTAGCTTTGTTCTTTCTCAAGATTGTTTTGGCTATTCATGGTCTTTTATGGTTCCATACAAATTTTAGTATTATTTCTTCTAGTTCTGTGAAAAATGCTGCTGGTATTTTGATAGGGATTGTATTAAATCTGTAGATTGCTTTGACATTTTATGTCAAGTATGGACATTTTAACAATATTTGTTCTTCCAATCCATGAGCATGGGATATCTTTCCATTTGTTTGTGTCATCTTCAATTTCTTTCATCAGTGTTTTATAGTTTTCAGAGTACAGGTCTTTCACCCTCTTGGTTAAGTTTATTTCTATGTATTTTATTCTTTTTGGTCCAATTATAAGGAGATTGTTTTTAAATTTCTCTTTCTGCTACTTCATTATTAGTGTATAGAAAGGTAACTGATTTCTGTATATTAATTTTGTATCCTGCAACTTTACTGAATTCATTTATCAGTTCTACTAGTTTTTTGGTGGAGTCTTGGGGTTTTCTATGTATAGTATCATGTCATCTGCAACTACAGAAAATTTTATTTCTTTCTTAACATTTTAGATGCCTTTTTATTTCTTTTTCTTGTCTGATTGCTACAGTTAGTACTTCCAGTACTATGTTGAATAAAAGTGGTGAGAAAGTGTATCTTTATCTTGTTCCTGATCTTAGTGAAAAAGCTCTCAGTTTTTCACTATTGAGTATAATGTTGACTGTGTGTTTTTCATATATGGTCTTTATTATGTTGAAGTAGTTTCCTTCTAAACCCACTGTGTTGAGTTTTTATCTGAATCGATATTGTACTTTGTCAAATGTTTTTTCTGTATCTATTGAGATGATCATATGGTTTTTATCCTTTCTCTTATTAATGTGATGTATCACATTGATTGATTTGCAAAGATTAACCACACTTTTATTCCTAGAATAAATCTCACTTGATTGTGGTGAATAACTTTTTAATGTATCATTGGATTTGGTTTGCTAATATTTTGTTAAGGATTTTTGCATCTGTGTTCATCAGGGCTATTGGCCTGTAGTTTCTTGGTTTTAGAGAGACTTGGAGGGTGTGTGTTTTTTTGGTAGTGTCTTCATTTGGTTTTGGTATCAGGGTACTGCTGGCCTCAAAGAATGAGAATTTTATTTTTTGGAATACTTTGAGAAGAATAGGTTTTAACTCTTTAAATGTTTGGTAGAATTCACCTGTGAAGCCATCTGGTCCTGGACTTTTGTTTGTTGGGAGGTTTTTTGGTTTTTTTATTTTTTATTACTGCTGATTGAATTTCATTGCCAGTAATCAGTCTTTTCAAATTTTCTATTTCTTCCTGATTCAGTTTTGGAAGATTATATGTTTCTAGGAATTTATCTACTTCTTCTAGGCTGTTCAGTTTGTTGCTATATAATTTTTCATAATATTCTCTTATATTGCCTCATATTTCTGTCATGTTGGTTGTTATTTCTCCTTGCCTATGGCTGCTGTAATGACTGAGTTGAGTGGCTGCAGCAGAGACCATGTGGTCTGCAAAGCTGAAATGAAAATATTTGCTATCTGGGCCCTTACAGAAAAAGTTTGCTGACCTCTGGTTAAAATACCTGAATGAGGAAGCTCAATCTCTGACTTTAATGCCTGCTATGTTTTTAAAGCAACTTCAGTGGACTATAAATAAGATCTGAACTGTGATCACAAGGAGGCAATGGCTGTATATTATCGGAGAATGGGCAATATTTCTTTTCTTAAATAATGTGTTGTCATTTGCACTGGAGAAGTTCCTGTTTCTTATTGTAGTTTGTTGTGTTCTCTCTGGACTTGTTTCCATTAGACACTCTGAATGGCTATTGGAGCAACTGAATATGAACCTAGGCTCTTATAGATAATAATATCCCCAAGGAGTCATCACACATATTGTTGCTACTGTTGCTTTAACATAAAATGGAGATATTTAACTTTCTTAAGCTAATAAATTTACCTATTCAAATAACCAAAACACCAATGCACAGAGCAAAATTAAAGAAAAGGAAATCATCTTTGAAATTCCAGATTAAATGTTACCTCCTCCATGAGGGTTTCATGATCTCCTAGATGGAATTAATCTCAGCCTCCTCCATCTTCTCTAGCATGCAGCTTGTACTTCTATTGAATCTGTCACATTATGCTTTGTTTTGAGATTGTCAATCTATCTATCTCCTCCTCTAGATGTGAACTCCTTAGTGGTTTAGCTTCATCTTGTTAGCTTGAATGTCCAATGCCTGGTACAATGCCTGGCACCTAATAGGTCCTCAATAAATGTTGGTTCAGTTAAAATGAGAAAAGAGCCAACTGTTAGCCTCCACCACATCTCTTCTCTTTCTTTTCCATTGTCAGATCTGCCTCCAGTCCACATTGTTTGGGCCATTATATTCTTTTTCCCTTCTCATTTTATTGGCTCATTTATGGATCTACATAAACTATATGTTGTGTGAAAATGTGGTTTTCACATAGAATTTTTTAAAATATGGCTTTTCTTCTATCCCTAGAAATTCTCACTCTGTGATACTTTTCTTCTCTGGGCAATATTTTACCTCCCCTTTTTCCCTGTCCCTAAATTCCATTCACCTTTATGCTCTCTGCCAAGCAGTGAAACAGAAGAGAGAGAAGGGGCTTTACTTTCCTATATTCCCCACCTCCCTTCCTCTTGCTCTATTGATCCAAAACACTTGGACCTGTCTTGGCAAAAACTGACTGTGGTAAGAAGTGCAGCAGCTTCCCTGCCCTGAATTTTAAGCTTCATAATAGAAGCATCTCTTCTTACCTCCACTTCATCAAAACATGGCTTTTGCTACAAAGACATATGATTCCTAAGTTTTAAAAACAAATTTATGAAAAACTAGTCATGATGAAAATGGGAATCCACAAGGATAACTACTGCCACAAGGATATGATGCCCTCCATAACCCATGGAATGGCTCTGTCTTTGTTAGCAAGGGGCCCATGACAAAGGCCAAGAATGCGTTCCTTTCTGGCTCTAGTCTAGTATCCGTGGGCCCTTTTGCCTTTTATTGGTGCTGCTGCCAGGGCTGTCTCTTAGTGTCGCAGCTTCCTAGGCACCCACCCGATACAGCTGCCAGGCTAAAAGGAAAGAAGAATTGATTTCAGTTTCCTACTTGAGAATGTCCTCACTGCTCTGACCTTGAACAGGGTTATTTCACTTTCTTGCCAATCCTCAGTACATAGCCAGAGTTTTGCTCTCAGCACTGTTCTGATGCATTTCCTCAGGATTTTTTTTCTTCACTTCTTCTTTGTGGCCTCTCATCTTGGCTGGCCCTGTGCCCTGACCCTCTCCAAACCTAGCAGGGCCTCCTCGCCAACCAGGATAATAATGGGCACTAAGAGAGCTGCAGCACTGGCTCTTGGCAGGCTGACAGGCACCAGGGAGGACCAGGCGCTGGGAGAGAACCAGGCTACCTGGTCCATCTCTCCTAGTCTGAGAATCTCCTTGACCCTTGTAAACAAAGAGTGACTGGTCCTAATATCGAGGTGTTGTGACCTTTGGCAGGACCTACTTTTGCTTCCTTTTTTCATTTATATATAAGACGAAAATAATACCAGGATAGCACAAATATTCACATAGATACAATCAATGTCAGAGCAGTAGCAAGAGCTCCTTGGGAAAAAGCAGGGATTGCTTTGGGCTAGAACTATTAAAGATTTGAGAGAGTAGTGCAGGAGCATTCAAATTTGGTCAGACTTTCCTACAACAAGATCCAAACTGGATTAGTTAACTTTTTAGTCAAGCAATTATGCTTTTCTTTCCAGTGAGGGTATCTTATTTTCAGAAGTCAGGCTTATCTAGGAAATACTGATTCTTGCATAGTACTGCTATTCTAGAATTTTCTATGCATCCCCGTGGCCCATTCCTCTGCCCCTGGGCCGCATCCTGTCAAAAGGTGGCAGCACGACTCTCTGAAGCAAGCTTTAGCCTTACTGCTAGGAAACAAAATGGAGATTCTTAGTTTCCTCTGGAGGCTGGAAGTCAGGAATAAAGAGATGTGTGATCTGGTACCAGTCCTACCTCAGCTACTTAGACAAGTTGCTTTACCTCTCTCGGTCTCAGTTTCTTCTCCCTACAAAATAAATCGGCTAAATCTTTCTCTAAGTTTCCTTTTAGGCTCTGCTGCAATAATTCATTCTTAGCAGCATCAAGTATATCACAACCCTGAAGGCAAGAGGAAAATGGCTCTCAGATGAACTGATTTCTCTTCACAAGACAAGCAGAAACTTTACAGAGGACATTCCCAGGTAGTCTTAGACATGGGGGGAGGAGAGTTATGATTAAAGAAAGTTATGCTCCAGAGTCATTGGACATCGATTCTCTTGAGAATCTGTAGCGTCAACTCATGTTCCTCTATTGGTGCCTAGAGAGGCAGCAAGAATCATCTTCTTTAAACATCATCCCTGCCCTCCACTGTCCCTCCAGTTTAGTACACATGGAGTGAGCACTTTATGTGCCAGGCACTATGAGAAATGCAAAAATTAATTAGGTAAGATCCCTTTTCAAATCAAGCTCATGATATACAGTAGGAGCAAGGACCCAGCAAAGTAAAAACCCAAGAGTCCTGGTTGAAGAGTCATTCTGATCCTCTTTTTCACCTGCTCAGGAAGGGAATTAAGTAGAGGTACAGGAGGTGTTTGACCTCAGACACACCTGGATTCAAATTTGAGCAAATTAATCTCTGTCATTCAGTTTTCTCATTCTTCAAAATGACACAATAATAAAACCTCTCTCAAAGGATTAGAGGGATAATGCATGTAAAAGTTCTTCCGGTCTTGCCACAAATAATTTTTGAGGGCTTTTATGTACTTTGGAAGATAACTAAGGCTATAATTTTGAGTGGACAAGTGGCCCCTCCCCTCATGAATTTTTCAGTGTGATGCAAACACTAATTAGATACTATGCAAATATATATGTTTAAATAGTAATAAGTGTTATGTATCATTTGAGTCCTCCAGGAAGCAGATGAAAAGACAGAATTAGAAGCATAAGAGACTTCTTGGGGTTAATGCCTGAGAACCATTAAGAGCAGAAAAAGCAGAACTGGGCAGGAAGAGCTTCGGCAGATCTGCAGTGCAGATCTGTCAAAGGCTTGGATAGTTGGAGAGGGACTTAGAAGCACAGATTGCCCATTAGAGGAATCCTACTTTGGACAGAAATGACCGGTCAGTAGGACCACCCACTATATCTAGTTGTTAGATTGCCCAGGAAGAATGTGGCCTTGGCTAGAAAGCTGAGGCAGGTCCTGAAGGCACGAAAAGAAGGCAGTCAGTCAGCTGCACTCTTTTGCAGCTGAATAGCAAATTCTTGAAGGGAGATCCACTCAGTACACCTCCATGGGTGCCCATTATATGAAGGAAAGCTGTAAGAGAGGTTAATGTAGAACCTAACCTGGGCTTCCTTGACAGTGTTATTCAAATGGAGATATTTAGAAGAGGCGGTATTAGCCAGACCAAGAAGGGCAGGCAGGAGCTGTCCAGGGTAAAAAAGAACACCTGTGAACTGCCAAGCCAGGAGAAGGCAAGACTTGTGTTAAGAGACCAAAAGAGGGGCACCTGGGTGACTCAGTCGGTTAAGGAGCCAACTCTTGATTTCGGCTCAGGTTATGATCTCAGGGTCCTGGGATTGAGCCCCATGTTGAGCCCAAATTGAGCCGCACATTGAGCCCTGCACTCAGCAGGGAGTCTGCTTGAGGATTCGCTCTCTCCCTCTGCCCCCCCCCCCACTTATGTGCATGCATGCTCTCCCTCTCTCTCTTTCTCTCAAATAAATAAATATATATATATATTTTTTAAGAGACACCAAAAGAGAACAAGACTTGAAGTTCAAGCGCTTGGAGCCAGATCTGGCAGGACCTAGAAGTTAATGTGAAGGATTTGGTCTTTATCATAAGAGCAAAGAAAGGCTGCTGAAGGATTTTAAGAAGGGTAAGGGAGGAGTCAATAACATGATCAGATTTGCATTTAAAAAAATTACTGTGGCTACTATGTTGAAGGAAAGAATTAGCAGAAGAACAGGAGGAAATGCAGGGAAACGATTTAGGAGGTTCTTGTGCAATACCTTGTAGATAGTAAGCCCTCAAAAAATAAGACTGATCATCATCGTTAATAATTATAAGTCTGAATGGCATAATCTTACTTTTGCTCCCTGCATTAAATCTAGATACTTTGCGTTTGCTTTAAGCTCTCTACCAATTATCTTTGGCCTAGTCTTCATTCATCACAAATTCTACTATTTAATAACCTCATATTTTATTGTTTTGTTTTAAACATTCTGCTTCATTATAATGACCTTACTATTCCCTTAATACAACTTATATATTTTTACTCCAAACCAGAATTCATGCCCATCTGAATGCCCTTCCACATTCTCAGCCAAAAATTATTATTTTCTTCTCTTCCCAAACTCTGGTAAAGTCTTCCCAGTGCACTCCACCTACCTTGATATTCCTTCCATTGCACCATTGTTCTGGCACTAACAGAGCTCTCTGTGAGGCTGTGGTACATGTTCTACAATGTGCTCCTTTCATACTATTTTCACTTCTTTTGAACTCCTAGAATTCTACAAGGACGTTAGGAGATTTTAGGTACTTAGAATAAGAAAATGTAGAATATCTTATCTTTCTAAGTTTACCATTTAAAGTTTTTTTTAAAAAAAGGAAAGAATAGTTACAAATGGTCGATGTAGATTGTTTGGGATAGAGAATAGGAGCAAATGGGAAATAAAAACTGCCAGAAAAGGAAAAATAAATGTGACATGCCAGGAAAAAATAGCTAATAATAATAGAAACAAATTGTATTTAGCACTTACCTTGTACCAGTCACTTTTCTAAGAACTTTTCATATATTATCTCATTTAATTCTCACAACAACTATATGAAGCATGATTCTTATCCCTATTTATAAGGTCAAATGATGAAGATCACCCAGTACCCTGAGCTCTGAATAGAAAGAAAATTTTCTTCAGCAAATAGTTATTGAGCCTTATGTTGTACCATGTGGTGTGGAGGGGAGAAGGTCACTGGAAAAGCTGATGGAAACCAAATGACTTCACAGATGAAGTTGATTCCCAGAGGGAAAGAGGGGTTGTAGGAAGTACAAGGAGAAGATGCAGATAAGAAGTAAGTAGGATTTGGAAAGGAGAAGAGTTCACAAGATATTTTAAGGAACTTTTGCCTATCCCTTCTCCATCTCCTTAAGAAACTTTAGGGAAGAACTACAATGCCCTTTAGAATTTTCCGCCTCAGGTTTTCTTTAGTCTCTACTAATGTGCTGAGTCTGGCCTTGAGAGCTAGTTAGCCCAGCTCCTTCAGATTTATCAGGAGGTAAGGTCTCAAAGAACTTAGAGAAGGTATGAATTACAGAAATTAACTCTTTCCCTGGATCTGTAAGGTTAGATGGGGAAATAAGAATAGGAAGGGTTTTCTCTATGTCAGTGAAGGAAGATTTTGAAAGAGCAGTTTCACGGAATGACGTCAGTGCCGTGTGCTAAAAATGAAAGCAGAGACTTGGAGCAGAAGCCTTAGAATCTCCAAGTGTATCAAAGCAGTCTGAAGGCTTAGGGAAACCAAGGAATAGAGGCTGCTTTGAGGCCACAGTGAAGGTGAAGAGCCTAAATTTCCACTGAATTGGGGCTAAGTCTGTGCTGTACTGCTTCCTCTTTCTTAACATGCTGCTCATTGACTCTCCCCGCAACCCAGGAAACAGACTTGACCTTTTCATCTTCAAGTTGCTGGTGGCAGGAAGAATGAGCAAAGCTTTGCTCCAAGAAGAGCTACTGTAACTAAATAATCGTAATTAGTGTGATAGTGCAGGGAGAGAAACTCCATTTCTTCTGCAGAATTCAGGGCCTTATTTGCATTTGAAAAAAATCTCATTAGAGCAGTATATTAGATTATAAGATATTTTCCAGGAAAATAATTCAGAACAGCCACAGCAATCTTTTGCATGTGCACACACACACATGCAGATGCACACTCTTAATTTTCCAATTAAAAGCACATACATACTTTCTCAATTAAGAAGCATTCAGAAAGTAAGATAAGCTGATTATTAGATGTTCCTAAATTTAAAGAGGGAAAGACTTGTGGGAGTTTAAAGAGAAAAGGACTGAGAGTTTAGAGGAAAAGACATTAGGGAAAGCTATATGGCAAGGTTAAGAAACTTGTAGAATTAACTCTACTTAAAAATAATTGTGTTAAAAATCTTTCCAAAGGAATTAGTCCATTTCATTGAGTAGGTGGTTATAAAAGTAATTCCTTGTTTCAGGGATTTTAATCGCGTTGCCACAATCAGATGTACATGCGGATCCTCTCCTGGTGCTAGAGTTACAATCAGCATGTTCAATTCTTCAACGGGGTATGGTAAATCCCCCAATCCAGAGGGGTTCCATGTAGCTACCATGCACTGAAAATCACCCCCAAAGGGTTTTTACTCTTGGCTAAACCTCTTCCTATGTTAGGCTACTTCCCTTACCTTCATTCTCCCTTACTCCTACCTTGAAACATATCTCATAGTTTTCTCTTTGTTCAACAATCACAGAAAATCAAACTAGGATTGCAAAGAACAGTAATGGTCATCTTGTCCTATTCTCTTATTTTATAGGTAAGAAAATGAGGACACAATAGGTTAATTTCCCTGGGATTGTGCAGCTGGTTGAAGGCAGGGGTGGTGAAAGCCCTAGAACCAGGGTCCCTCCCACAGGCCTCCTGCTATGCTAGCTGCTCTTCATTAGCTTTCCTGGGACAGTTCTCTCATCTAATTTTCCCTCCTGGGGGCCTTTGCCAGCTTGTTACAGCTCCCCTATGACATGGAACTCACCATGACTCATACACACAATATGTTTACGCAAGGGCAATCTCAAATGCCCTGATTTGTTTCCTAAACACATTTTGTGGCCTTTTGGCCTACTTTGCACATTGGGCATATGTCTCACTTTAAGAAGGCTGGGCCAAATGCCTTCCTTCTACAAGGAGTCTTAAAATAGGAAAAATGAACTCAACAGAAAATCCTCTCTTAAAAAAAAATTTTAAATAAAACAAATGCACAATAGAACGCTAGAAAAGTCATACCATTACTTTACCCTCCACTGTAAAGAATCACTATGATGTACTTCCTCCAGGCTGTCCTCCTAGGCATCACTTCTTAATATCCTTGTACCTAATCTTCAACTTGATTTAGCTCACCCAAGTATTGAAATAGACAGTCTGTAAACTATCTTGCTCTTCCTCAGAATAGTGAAAGGACATCCAGAGAACACCCATATATCTAGAGCCTCACCCAACACATAACTGGGAGTGAAAATAATTTTTTTCTGTCATTTTATGGTTGGGGGTTGTAGCAGAGACCGCTACTTCTTACTTAATATCCATAATTCCCTTTTACTTCACACCAATTTTATTTAAGGCAACCAAGTGCCAAGCTTAAAAACTGTATTTCTGCAGACACTCTTTCAGTTAGGATAGGTCATATGAAACAGATTTGATGAAAAGATGTCAGCAGAAATCACAGCGTATCATACTGCAGGGAATGCTCTTTAAAGGGGACTGGCTGAGTCATTGATAAATGTGTGCGCTCTCCCCTCTTCCTCCTACCTGCATTGTAGATATGATGGCTGGAGCTTCAGAAATTGACTGTGAACATGAGGCAGTCTTGAAGATGCATGCTACAGGCTAAGGATGTTGTCATCTGAAAGAAAAAGACTGGGACATCAATGACATTGTGGTGTTACTACACCAGCTCTGGACTACCAACTTCTAAACTTTATGTTATTTAAGAGAAAGTATATGACCATCTGGTTTAAGTCACACTTTCATCCATTTCTTTTCTCTCTCTCTCTCTTTTTTTTTTTACTTAAAGCTAAACATTACTAATGGATACAGGGGCAAAACAACCCTGAAATGCTGCCAGGGAGAGTTTCCCCTTGAATGCTTTTTTTGGATGCCCTAATGGTTCTTTGCAGTCTGGATCTTTTGGTTACTTAGGATCTCGCAGTCCTCCCTTTGCATCCTTACCACCCACACTGGTGCCTTGGCAAGGCCAGACGCTCACACCTTGCACTCTTTGGACTTGACTCTCTGGACTCGCATGGCTGGACTCTTTCCATCTTACCTTCACTGTTTCAAGTTGCATTCCCAGAAAGGGCCTGGCTTTACCTGGGAAGCTGCTGTTCCTTCTAAACCCCACCTCCCCCTCACTCCTACCCTCTTCTCAATTTTGTTTGTGCACCTGCTACAGGTCATTCTGGCCAACTTTCCACTAAATGCTTAACAGAAGATTTACATGCAGTCTTTCTTTGTAGGACATCCTCTAAGGTCTTCTTAAATTTTATCTAGAATTTCCAGATTTATTTTTTCCCTTCCTAATAGTCTCTGTCAAACTGACAAGTTCCCAAATAATTCCAGCAAGGGGTAATCATGGCTGATTAGACCCAGCTGAAAATCCATCCATAGGTGGCTAATGAAGAAGCCTCTGGCTCTATGAAATTTTCCCCCCAAACGTTAGCCATGGAAATAGGGAAGTCCTCATTTCATTTTATTATTTTACCCCTTAATCTTTTTCATTGAGTTATGGTTCTGATACCACAGGATCTGCAGTCTGCAGATAGTGAAAACTTTCTTTAAAACCTGTGGCTAGAAATAAACAATGTGAAGCAAAAAAGCAAACGGTAACATAGGTGCCTGGACTTTAGTGGTAAGTAAAATTCTTCCCTGGGCTATCACTCAGAAACACCAGCTTGTGATTATAAATTAGTCTGGTCAAGTATTTTCTCCTTGGATTCTGGTGGCCATCCATAACCCAAGCCCTCAGGGAAGTGATCTGGTCCAGGTTTCCTACTGATAAAGAGCCTGCAGGACTATTAACTGATGTGATTTAAGTTGGCTCATGTGTGTTCCCACTTCTATAAGAGCACGACTTGAGATAAGGAAATGAAGAAGAAACATTGTTGACTGCCCCTGGGGGGAATTGGGTCAGAGAAGACTGAGTTGGAGGAGATGGAGGGCTAGAGTAGTGGCTCCCAGCACAGTTATCTCAGGCTTGGCTCTCAAAAACTTGCCATTGCCTCACTGCTCTCAGTGAATTGAGAAGTGGTGTAAAAGACATCACAAAGGTAGTTCATTCCCACAAGGGCGGTTCTAAAACTTGGGGCCTTCAATGGCTTCCTTCTCTGTTTTTAACAGGGACTGCTCAGAAGATCTAATCCAGAAATTAAATCATTTCTCCCCTGGGGAATGTCATTTACCTCCCTGTATTATGCAGAGCAACTCTGCACACACACACACCCCAACTTTTAACCCTGCCACCCATCATGACTTGACAAGCAGAGAGAGTTCTAGCTACCAGGACCCTCTCTCAGAATTATAAATAGCGAAACATTACTTTCTCTTACACATAGATAAAAGACATTATGAAAATGGCTCCAAATCAGTTCAGGTGGTGGAATTATCAGTGGTTTCTTTTTTCTTTCATCTTTCTACTTTCAGTTTTCCCATATTTTCTTTGATTATATTACATATTAATGAGCTCTAACATTTTCTGAGTACTGCCTCTGCTGGATCAGGCACCTGCTAAGCACAGCATATATTTTATTTCATTTATACCTCTTTACAAATCTATGGGTTTACATGGAAAGCAACTAAAGAAATTAAGTAACTTATCAGTGGAGAGCCTACATCTGAATCCAGGTTTATCTGATATTAAAGTCAAGTCTCTTAGCTCCTACACTATTACTTTTATAATGGAAAAAGTACACATTTTTAATTTTTTTTAAAGATTTTATTTATTTGTTTGTTTGTTTATTTGAGAGTGAGCAAGAGAGGGAGTGCACAAGCAGGGGAGAGGCAGAAGCAGACTCCCCACTGAGCAGGGAGCCCAATGCAGGGCTCCATCCCAGGATCCTGGGATCAGGACCTGAGCTGAAAGCAGATGCTTAACCGACTGAGCCACCCAGGTGCCCCATTTTTAGAAAACATTATAAGATGTTGAAACTAGAAGCTTTAGTCATGGATTTATCTACAGGTTTGGTAGTATATATAGTATGGTGGTTAAGAGTGTGGATTCTGGAGCCAGAACTCATGAACTCCCAGCCTCCCATTTTACTAGCTCTGTGACCCTGAGCAAGTAACATGCCATATTTTCTCCATCCATTAAATGGAGATAAAATAGCACCTACCACAGGGTTATTGTGAAACTTAAATGAATTATATTTGTAAAATGCTTAAATAGTGCCTGGCACATAGTAAGTGCTATGGAAATTATTTGTTATTGTTGTCATTCTTGTTGTTTATTATTATTGGTATTTTATTCCAAAAGATTTTGCAGCCAGGCTTGTATTCTCCTGAAAAGAAATTTGCGCTATAATTCTCCTAAGCTCCTGGATCAAGGCTTTTAATAATAAGGCTGCCTGCCTTTCCCTGTGGGATAACTATAAGGTAAGGCATAATGGGGGCATGGTGATCAATCTCTTTTGGGACTGAACGGAAGAACTTTGCAGGAAGAAGTCTCCTGGTATCATTTTAACTGCACAGTCAAGCCTCAGAGCAGAAATCTCCTGTTCATTTTTTTTTCCTTTATGTAATACATTTAATTAGTATTAGAATTATCTTATTATCAAAGGTCTGTTCATCATTTTTAAAAGCAGGGAAGAAAGTTTCTAGGATTTACCAAATAAAACTCAAAGAAATTAAGGCCCAATATATGGAATAATAAAAATATTTCTGCAGCAAAAACAATAATTGCCTAATAAATGCTCAGCAAAGTGAGTCTTTCCATTTTAAACAAATGTGTGAGTACAAAAGCTTGAGTTTCTTTTTATTTGATTGACTGATTGATTGATTGATTGATTTATATTTTTAAAGCTTGAGTTTCATTATGAGGAGAATGCCTAAGGAGCTCATGCTTTGCAAAGGGGTGGTCTCTAATCAGAAAGTCACAGGCCTTGAATCCTCAGGCCTGGTCCTCCAGATGATGTCAGTGGCTCTCATGTGGAGGCCCAAGAAAAAAATGATATATCAGGTGAAATCAGGGAAATGAATCCAACTGGGGAAAAGCAGAGACAGTGGTGGCTCCTTTGGTCTAGGGAATATAAATTAAACAAATAATGCTTCCTCACCTCTCACCTTGCCTCTGTGCAGTTTAAGTAAGGTCCCCTCCCAGGTAGCCTTAGCCAGAGTGCTAAGAGAAACTGGGAGCTCCCTCTCTTTGGGACAATGGCTAAACTGTTAAATAACTCCTATGCTAAACTGATACTGCCTCCTTAGGTTTTACTCCTCGGTCTAGCTCTCCATCTTGACAGAGAAGAACAAATTTATTCTGCCTGTCACAGAAAAGCCGGTGTTTTGTTTTGTTTTGTTGGTTAACTTTTTTTATTCTCCACACTAACAGTGACTATTTCTATCAACTCTCTCTGATTTCCTGACTCTCCTCATCCTATTTGCCTTGCTCTAGCTGGTCAATATCCCCCAAGAATTGTGGTCCCTACCACGGAACCCAGTACTTGATTGTGGTCTGACCACAGCCCATTGCAATAGGACCAGAGCTGCCTGTTATCTCCACTCCAATTCCCTTCATGCAGTCAAAGGTTGGGTTGGTTGTTTCCCAGCAGACACATCATGGTGTTGGCAAATATTCAACTTGTGGTTAAAATTCCCAGTTCTTTCATATGAACACTGTCCAGGTAATCTCCTCCATCCTGAAAACTGGTTTTCTTTTTTTTTTTTTTTACCTTAAATATAAAATTTACCCTAAATATAAACTTCTGCAGTATTTCTGATACACTTCATCTTACTGAGATAGACAAGACACTCCAGACTGTCTAGACAATTTTGAGTTCTGATTTAGTTCTGTGACTCTACTTTCCAGCTTTGTATCACTTGTAGGCTTAGTAAAAATGCCATAACCTATTGCAAAAGTAAAGCAACTTTCTTTTTTTTAAAGACTTTTTTATTTTTTGACAGAAAGAGACAGCAAGAGAGGGAACACAAACAGGGGGAGTGGGAGAGGAAGAAGCAGGCTTCCGCTGAGCAGGGAGCCTGATGTGGGGCTTGATCCCAGAACCCTGGGATCATGACCTGAGCCGAAGGCAGATGCTTAACGACTGAGCCACCCAGGCGCCCCGTAAAGCAACTTTTCTGACATTATTGAAAGTGTAGGCTTGGGTACACTGTGCAGAATGACTTCTAAATTAGCTTGAGCAATTTATAGACAGCCTTTTTCAATTCTCTCCAGCCCACCTGCACGACATATAATGCAAGGCACACAAAGAAGAAAAAGAGCCTTTTTTGGTGTGGGTAGTGAGTGAGGAGAACAAGAAAGAAGTAGTGACATTACCTGCACCTTCCTCCCTATTCTCCTATTTTTTGGTCTCAGGATTGGACATTCCTGTGGTCTGATCCAGAAATCCTCCCCTGGAGGTAGAAGAGGCTGATGATGTGTTCATAACTCCTCCTAGGCCATGGCTCAGCCTAGCCCCCTACTTCCCTGTACAGGAAGATCAGAGACAACAGGTTGGTATCAAGGCATCATTTGAAGAGAATGGATGTAAAAACCCCAGTCCCAGTCTGTACAAGATTCAGCTCTCTGATTGTTCTCATCTTCCTGACAGCAATCATCATTTCCTCCCTCTTCCCTGTACCTCCACAAGATCAATACCAGACAGAAAAGGAATTTTCCCCTCATTGATTTATTTCCTCTTAATTAGACCCAGTCAGAGGAATTGGAGCCTCACTTTTATTAGCTTAGTGCTAGGAAAACAAAGTGTATTAATAAAGTTAACGAACAGAGCCATTTTATGGCCAGGGACTGCTGACCAGTAATGTTTTCTCTGATACAGTTGAAATGAAAACATACTCTGACCCTAAACATATTCAGTCTGACATTTACTCCCCTCCCAAAGAGAGATAATCAAAACAATCATCTCTAGGAAGTTTTCTTACCTGAGCTGATATGGGCTCCTTTTTCCTTATATGCAAGGTTAGATAATCTCAAATGTCCTCCACAGTCATCAGAGTGAGAGCATAAAACAAGAGTGCACAGGGAACAGGGCAACCCCAGAATCAGGCCTGGATTTCAGTATCGGCTTCTCTATCAACTAGCAATGGGATCCTGGGCAGATAAAAATAGAGTTGATATGATAAGACTTATTCAGAAGTTTGTAAATTAGTACAGTCCCTGGGATCTATAAAGTGCTTAATAAATATTAGTTATTTTCAAATAGTTTTCTAATATATATGTTCACTGCCCTTTTTTTAAAGATTTATTTATTTGAGAGAGAGAGGGAGAGACCATGAGCAAAAGGGGCAGAGGGAGAGGGAGAGAAAATCTCAAGTACTCTGTGCTGAGCGTGCAGCCCAATATGGGGCTTGATTTCACAACACCAAGATCATGACCTGAGCCGAAACCAAGAGTCAGAGGCTTAACTGACTCTGCCACCCAGGCACCCCTAGCTTGCTTTTTTCTAGTATTCAGTTGCTATGCTTTGATCTAAAACAGTTAAGAAACACAGTAATAGTTGTCACCTGGTTCTTAGAATCCTAGCATATTAGAGATCTAGTATGACCCTTCCTTTTGCAGATGAAGAAATTGAGGCACAGGTAAGAAAAAGGAGATTTTCAAGGCACACGTTGATGAATGGCAGAGCCAGGACTCTAAACCAGGTATCCTGGCCCCACCCCCAATTCTGTCCCCAGTTACAGCCTCTTTTTTTTTTCTTTTTTCAGGAAGGAAATCAGAATTAGCTGTATAGCCAAATGCAGATTTAGATACTAGTATATACGATATATTTATATATATATAATTCTGTATAGAGAAATTTAAAGTATTATCTACAATGCTTTAGCAAATGCATAGCACAATGAATCTTATGCTGAAAACTCTCACTTCAAAACCCTGTTCACTAAGCAGTACGGAATCATGGAAAGAACATAGAACTTGGAACTGAGTAGGCTTATATTCAAATCCCAATTCTACTACTTACTGCTTGCATGAACTTTAGTGATTTGTTCAACACCTTTGAATTTAATTTCTTCATCTGGAAAATGGGGATATTAACCCCTATCAGTGGTTTTTGTGATACATATGGCATATCAAGTATGGGGGGCACAATGTCCATCATACATACATTGGCACCCCTCCTTAGGTGATTCTCTCTTGATTCCCCTGATTTTGGCGCTCTGCGAGAAGCAAGACACTGTTGGGTGCTTGTGAGGTGGGAACCATGTTTGAAAGGAAAGACAGTGATCTGTTTTCTTTGCCATGAGTGGAATGGGAATATGATACTTGGAGTTTCCCCTTAAGTCCACTTGTGAGCATAAGGTTGTTTTGTAGAGGACATCAGCTCAGGATATAACAAGACCTGGGGTTACTTACCATGGGGATATTGTCTCCAGATTGTTCAATGCTGGGCCTTGGTTTCATTGGCTGGACATAGAGCCACCTATGCACCAGAATTATATATATCCTAATCCTCACAACCTTCTCTTGGTAAACCTTCTTATGCATTAGGTATTTATAAATATTTATGGAAGGAAGAAAGAAGGAAGGAAGGAGGGAAGGAAAGGAAGGGATGAAGGAAAGAAGGAAGGAAGGTTGTTTCAAGGAGGCAACAGTGACTGGCTCTTGAGAACTAGGAAATAATGTTTTGTTCTGAGAGTTAATCTATACAATCAACCCATAATGGATCAGATCAGTACATGCACAGTCATCTTAAAGCAATAGTATAGATTCTTAGGCAAATAAAACTTTAAAAAAATTTTTTTATTATGTTAATCACCATTCATTACATCATTAGTTTTTGATGCAGTGTTCCACGATTCATTGTTTGTGTATGACACCCACTGCTCCATGCAGAACGTGCCCTCTTTAATACCCACCACCAGGCTAACTCATCCTCCCACCTCCCTCCCCTCTAGAACCCTCAGTTTGTTTTTCAGAGTCCATCAGCTCTCATGGTTCTTCTCCCCCTCTGATTCCCCCCCTTCATTCTTCCCCTCCTGCTAACTTCTTTTTTTTTTTTTTTAACATATATGTATTATTTGTTTCCGAGGTACAGATCTGTGATTCAACAGTCTTGCACAATTCACAGCACTCACCATAGCACATAACCTCCTCAATGTCTATCACTCAGCCACCCCATCCCTCCCACCCCCACCAGTCCAGCAACCCTCAGTGATTCCTGAGATTAAGATTTCCTCATATCAGTGAGGTCATATGATACACGTCTTTCTCTGATTGACTTATTTCGCTCAGCATAACACCCTCCAGTTCCATCCACGTATTGCAAATGGCAAGATCTCATTCCTTTTGATGGCTATATAATATTCCATTGTATATATATACCACATCTTCTTTATCCATTCATCAGTCAATGGACATCTTGGCTCTTTCCACAGTTTGGCTATTGTGGACATTGCTGCTATAAACTTTGGGGTGAACTTACCCCTTCAGATCCCTACATTTGTATCTTTGGGGTAAATACCCAGTAGTGCAATTGCTGGATCGTAGGGTAGCTCTATTTTTAACTTTTCGAGGAATCTCCATACTGTTTTCCAGAGTGGCTGCACCAGCTTGCATTCCCACCAACAGTGTAGGAGGGTTCCCCCTTTCTCTGCATCCCCACCAACATCTGTCGTTAGCTGACTTGTTAATTTTAGCCATTCTGACTGGTGTGAGGTAATATCTCATTGAGGTTTTGATTTGCATTTCCCTGATGCTGAGCAATGTTGAACACTTTTTCATGTGTCTGTTGGCCATTTGGATGTCTTCTTTGGAAAAATGTCTGTTCATGTCTTCTGCCCATTTCTAAATTGGATCATTTGTTCTTTGGGTGTTGAGTTTAAGAAGTTCTTTATAAAGATTTTGGATACTAGCCCTTTATCTGATATGTCATTTGCAAATATTTTCTCCCATTCTGTCACTTGTCTTTTGGTTTTGTTGACTGTTTCCTTTGCTGTGCAAAAGCTTTTTATCTTGATAAAGTCCCAATAGTTCATTTTTGCCCTTGCTTCCCTTGCCTTTGGCGATGTTTCTAGGAAGAAGTTGCTTCGGCTGAGGTCGATAAGGTTGCTGCCTGTGTTCTCCTTTAGGATTTTGATGGACTCCTGTCTCACATTTAGGTATTTCATCCATTTTGAGTCTATTTTTGTGTGTGGTGTAAGGAAATGGTCCAGTTTCATTCTTCTGCATGTGGCTGTCCAATTTTCCCAACACCATTTGTTGAAGAGACTGTCTTTTTTCCACTGGATATTCTTTCCTGCTTTGTCGAAGATGAGTTGACCATAGAGTTGAGGGTCCATTTCTGGGCTCTCTATTCTGTTCCATTGATCTATGTGTCTGTTTTTGTGCCAGTACCATACTGTCTTGATGATGACAGCTTTGTAATAGAGCTTGAAGTCCGGACTTGTGATGCCGCCAGCTTTCCTTTTCTTTTTCAACATTCCTCTGGCTATTTGGGGTCTTTTCTGGTTCCGTACAAACTTTAGGATTATTTGTTCCATTTCTTTGAAAAAAGTGGATGGTATTTTGATGGGGATTGCATTGAATGTGTAGATTGCTCTAGGTAGCATTGACATCGTCACAATATTTGTTCTTCCAATACATGAGCATGGAACGTTTTTCCATTTCTTTGTGTCTTCCTTAATTTCTTTCATGAGTATTTTATAGTTTTCTGAGTACAGATCCTTTGCCTCTTTGGTTAGATTTATTCCTAGGTATCTTATGGTTTTGGGTGCAGTTGTAAATGGGATCGACTCCTTAATTTCTCTTTCTTCTGTCTTGTTGTTGGTGTATAGGAATGCCACTGACTTCTGTGCATTGATTTTATATCCTGCCACTTTACTGAATTCCTGTATGAGTTCTAGCAGTTTTGGGGTGGAGTCTTTTGGGTTTTCCATATAAAGTATCATATCATCTGCCAAGAGTGAGAGTTTCACTTCTTCTTGACGATTCGGATGCCTTTTATTTCTTTTTGTTGTCTGATTGGTGTGGCTAGGACTTCTAATACTTTGTTGAATAGCAGTGGTGATAGTGGACATCCCTGCCATGTTCCTGACCTTAGGGGGAAAGCTCTCAGTTTTTCCCCATTGAGAATGATATTCGCTGTGGGTTTTTCATAGATGGCTTTTATGATATTGAGGGATGTACCCTCTATCCCTATACTCTGAAGAGTTTTGATCAAGAAAGGATGCTGTACTTTGTCAAATGCTTTTTCTGCATCTACTGAGAGAGTCAAATGATTGTTGTTCTTTCTTTTGTTAATGTATTGTATCACGTTGATTGATTTGCGGATGTTGAACCAACCTTGCAGCCCAGGGATAAATCCCACTTGGTCATGGGGATAATCCTTTTAATGTACTGTTGGATTCTACTGGGTAGTATTTTGGTGAGAATTTTTGCATCCATGCTCATCAAAGATATTGGTCTGTAATTCTCCTTTTTGATGGGGTCTTTGGTTTTGGGATCAAGGTAATGGTGGCCTCATAAAATGAGTTTGGAAGTTTTCCTTCCATTTCTATCTTTTGGAACAGTTTCAGAAGAATAGGTATTAATTCTTCTTGAAATGTTTGGTAGAATTCCGCTGGGAAGCCATCTGGCCCTTGGCTTTTGTTTGTTGGGAGATTGTTGATGACTGCTTCAATTTCCTTACTGGTTATGGGTCTGCTCAGGTTTTCTATTTCTTCCTGGTTCAGTTTTGGTAGTTGATAAATCTCTACAAATGCATCCATTTCTTCCAGGTTATCTAATTTGCTGGCATATAGTTGCTCGTAATATGTTCTTATAATTGTTTGTATTTCTTTGGTGTTGGTTGTGATCTCTCCTCTTTCATTCATGATTTTGTTGATTTGGGTCATTTCTCTTTTCTTTTTGATAAGTCTGGCCAGGGGTTTATCAATCTTGTTAATTCTTTCAAAGAACCAGCTCCTAGTTTTGTTGATCTGTTCTACTGTTCTTTTGGTTTCTATTTCATTGATTTCTGCTCTGATCTTTATTATTTCTCTTCTGCTGGGTTTAGGCTTTATTTGCTGTTCTTTCTCCAGCTCCTTTAGGTGTAGGGTTAGGTTGTGTATTTGAGACCTTTCCTGTTTCTTGAGAAAGGCTTGTGTTGCTATATACTTTCCTCTTAGGACTGCCTTTGCTGCATCCCAAAGATTTTGAATAGTTTTGTTTTCATTTTCATTGGTTTCCATGAATTTTTTAAATTCTTCTTTAATTTCCTGGTTGACCCATTCATTCTTTAGTAGCATGCTCTTTAGCCTGCATGTATTTGAGTTCTTTCTGACTTTCTTCTTGTGATTGAGTTCTAGTTTCAAAGCATTGTGGTCTGAAAATAGGCAGGGAATGATTCCAATCTTTTGGTACCAGTTGAGACCTGATTTGTGACCTAGGATGTGATCTATTCTGGAGAATGTTCCATGGGCACTAGAGAAGAATGTGTATTCTGTTGCTTTGGAATGGAATGTTCTGAATATGTCTGTGAAGTCCATTTGGTCCAGTGTGTCATTTAAGGTCTTTATTTCCTTGTTGATCTTTTGCTTAGATGATCTGTCCATTTCAGTGAGGGATGTGTTAAAGTCCCCCACTATTATTGTATTGTTGTTGATGTGTTTCTTTGCTTTTGTTATTAATTGCCTTATATAATTGGCTGCTCCTATGTTAGGGGCATCGATATTTACAATTGTTAGATCTTCTTGTTGGATAGACCCTTTAAGTAGGATATAGTGTCCTTCCTCATCACTTATTACAGTTTTTGCTTTAAAATCTAATTTGTCTGATATAAGGATTGCCACCCCACCTTTCTTTTGGTGTCCATTAGCATGGTAAATTGTTTTCCACCCCCTCACTTTCAATCTGGGGGTGTCTTTGGGTCTAAAATGAGTCTCTTGCAGACAGCATATCGATGGGTCTTGTTTTTTAATCCAATCTGATAGCCTGTGTCTTTTGATTGGGGCATTTAGCCCATTTACATTCAGGGTAACTATTGAAAGATAGGAATTTAGTGCCATTGTATTGCCTGTAAGGTGACTGTTACCGTATATTGTCTGTGTTCCTTTCTGGTCTGTGTTGCTTTTAGGCTCTCTCTTTGCTTAGAGGACCCCTTTCAAGATTTCTTGTAGGGCTGGTTTCATGTTTGCAAATTCCTTTAGTTTTTGTTTGTCCTGGAATCTTTTTCTCTCTCCTTCTATTTTCAATGACAGCCTAGCTGGATATAGTATTCTTGGCTGCATATTTTTCTCATTTAGTGCTCTGAATATATCATGCCAGTCCTTTCTGGCCTGCCAGGTCTCTGTGGATAGGTCTGTTGCCAGTTTAATATTTCTACCATTGTAGGTTACAGATCTCTTCTCCTGAGCTGCTTTCAGGTTTTTCTCTTTGTCTCTGAGACCGTAAGTTTTACTATTAGATGTCGGGGTGTTGACCTATTTTTATTGATTTTGAGAGGGGTTCTCTGTGCCTTCTGGATTTTGATGCCTGTTTCATTCCCCAAATTAGGGAAGTTCTCTCCTATAATTTGCTCCAATATATCTTCTGCCCCTCTCTCGCTTTCTTCTTCTTCTGGGATCCCAATTATTCTAATATTGTTTGGTCTTATGGTATCACTTATCTCTCGAATTCTGCCCTCGTGATCCAGTAGTTGTTTATCTTTTTCTTAGCTTCTTTATTTTACAACATTTGGTTTTCTATATCATTAATTCTCTCTTCTGCCTCATTTATCCTAGCAGTTAGCACCCCCATTTTTATTGTACCTCATTAATAGCCTTTTTGATTTTGACTTGGTTAGATTTTAGTTCTTTTATTTATCCAGAAAGGGTTTCTCTAATAACTTCCATGCTTTTTTCAAGCCCAGCTAGTACTTTAAAGTCATCATCTGAACTCCAGTTCTGACATCGTACTAATGTCCGTATTGAGTAGGTCCCTGGCAGTCGGTACTGCCTCTTGTTCTTTTGGTTGAGGTGATTTTTTTCTGTCTTGTCGTTTTGTCCAGAGGAGAATAGATGAATGAGAGAACATAATGCTAACAGGGTAACAACATCCCCAGAAAATGTACGCTAAACAAATCAGAAAAGACCTGAGACTGGGGGGGAAAGAAAGGGAAAGAAAGGAAAAAGAAAAAGAAAAAAAAAAGAAAAAGAAAAAGAAAAAGAAAAAGATAAAAACAAACAAAAACAGAACAAAACAAAAAAACAGAATATGATCAAATATGATCAGGCTGGTGCGTAGATCAGTGCCACACACTAGATTTTGGGTGTATTTTGGTCTGTTAGAAGAAAGTGCCTCCCAAAATTTTAAGGAAAGAAAAACTTATATATGTACAAAAATAAGGGTTAATACAATGAAGGGATGGAATATGACTGTAAAGATGAAAATTATAAAAAATTTTATAAAAGGAATTGATAAGAAGTTGTTTGAAAAAAGAAAGAAGAGGATTTTTAAAAAAAGGAAAAAAAGGGAGACAATGTGATCAGGCAGGAGACTAGAACAAAGCCATACACTAGAGATTTTGGGTATATTTTGATCTGTTAGAAGAAACTGTATCTCAAAATTTTAAAGAGAGAACAACTTATATATATATATGCCAAAAATAAGGAATAACTACTATGAAGGGATAGAATATGTCTCTAAAAATGAAAAATAAAAATGTTTGTTAAAAAAGGGACTGATAAGATGTTGGTTAAAAAAGGGAAAAAGAAAAAATTAAAAAAAAAAGACAGTTAAAAAAATAATTAACTTTGAAAGACTAAAGAATCATGGTAAAAAAGCCATGAATTCTATGTGCAGTATTCCCCTAGCGCTGGCATTCTGCCGTTCTCATTGATTGGTAAACTTGGTCTTGGCTGGCTGTTCTCGCTGATCTTCTGGGGGAGGGGCCTGTTGCTGTGGTTCCCAAATGTCTTTGCCGGAGGCGGAATTGCCCCGCCCTTGCCGGTCCAGGCTAGGTTTGCTCTCGGGAGCTTTTGTTCCCTGCAAGCTTTCCGTACAGCTTTGGAGGAGGAGAGGGAAAATGGCGGCCTCCCAATCTCCGCCCCAGAGGAGCCGAGAACTCTGGGCCCTGCTCCTCAGTGAGCCCCAGATAAAAGCAGTCAATCACTCCCGTCTCCCTGGTCTCCGGCCGCACTCTGTGCTCACCCGGCCTGTGACCGCGCGTTTCTATCTCTGGCACCCGACCCCGTGTGGAGTCTCCAAACCCAGCAGATCCGTGCAGTGCGCTCCCGCGCCGCTCCTCCCGGGGGAGGAAGGGGAGTCTCCCCAGATCTGCTGCTTGTTGGGTCCCTGCTGGAGGAGCAGGGGCCCGACTGTGCCGTGGATCATGGTTTATGGCAACCCCGAGCTGAGGGCCCGCTCCTCAGCTCTGTCTCTGCAGCCGGCTTCCCTGCTCCGATACCTGGGAGCTCTGCCGCACTCAGGCACCCTCGGTCTTTCTGTGACCCCAAGGTTCTGAGATCACACTGTCCCGCGAGGGTTCCACCCCCTGCTTAGCCACTGGAGCGACATCCCTCAGTGGAGCCGACTTCTAAAAGTTCCGATTTTGTGCTCCGCGGCTCTATCACTTGCCAGAAGCGGCCGACGGAGGCCCCCTCCCCCACCATCTATCCTTCCGAATATCACCTCGGATTCACTTCTCCACAGGTCCTACCTTCCAGAAAGTGGTCGTTTTTCTTTTCAGAGAGTTGTTGCTATTCTTTTCTTCGATCTCCTGTTGAGTTCATAGGTGTTCAGAATGGTTTGATCCCTAACCAGCTGAATTCCTGGGACCAGATGAAATCCAGGTCTCCTACTCCTCCGCCATCTTCCTCCGCCCCCAGCAAGTAAAACTTTTGTATCAGTTGTTCCCCAACCTGGCTAATGATCCCTGTGAACATACGGATTCCTAAACCCTTCCACAGACCCAATAAATTGAATTTCTAGCAGATCTAAAAAGGTCTTTATTTCTTTATAAGTCTTCCAGATGCTTTGGGGCAATCAACCCCACACCCTGGCCAGCAGACTGACTTTGGGAACCATAGTTCCACTGTAGGAAGTATGAAAACAATTAACACATATAAAGAGCAATGTGTAGGTAAGAAGAGGGTTGTTCACCAAAGGAAATGAGGGGAAAGGGCACACTTGGCACACTCTAGCTAAGGCAAGCAAGATGTCCCCTGCCAGAAACATCTAGACCATCTGGAGTATAGATTCCTGTTGAGGAGATACAGAGCCAGGTGAGCAGAGCCTGACATTATTGAACATCTGAATCATCTAACTCCCCTTGTCAAAGTTCCTTGCTCACCGAGCAACCTTCTGATGATCTCTCTTCCCTTGCAACTGGCCTATAGGGAGAAAAGGAGCAGATCAGGTCAAATGTTTCCAACTGTAAATTAATAAACTGGCATTCTGGTTATATATCAGTCTCCTTTGGGTTAGTATGAGTCAGCACCTTGAGTCTGATCGACTCAGGTTCTTGCCAAGATCGAGTTTCTGATGCTGCAAAGCTGACGGCCCGACCTGAGACCCCAGTGAATTCACAAAAGTAAAAGTATCCCATTCAGGCCCCAGGAAGCCAGCCAGTTAGCCTCTCCTGGGGAAAGGAGGTGAAAAGGACCCCATTTCCCAGGGAAACTCACTATGGAAGACTTTCTTGATACTGCATATGCTTTACTGGGTACATGAATTTGAAAGGAGCGGTTAGGTTCTTATAATAAGAAAAGTCACTTAGTATGCTTTTTCTGTTGTCAAAATGCTTTCAAATATATTGCTCATTCGACACTGGCACTAGCCTAGGAGATAAGTCAGGCATATATTATTATTACTCTTATTTGGGGGATGAGGAATTTGAGCATAGTCACTTACCTCAGACCCAAAGTAAATGACACAGCTAGGATCAGAATATGGATCTTTTGACCCTTATATTTTTCTCATTTCCCCTCTCATTTAATAAAGAGAATACCCTAAACAGAACTCTAAAGGAACACCAGGAATACCTGAATAAGAGGGGGACTGTGTTTACATGTGTGTGGGGGGGGCTGGGTTAACGACACAAGTTGACAGAAGAGTAGAAGAAAAATCAGATCAGTGGTGATAAGAAAATTGCACATCAAAATTTTTTCTTAGCCAAAAGAACTGAGAAATGATTCAATTTAATTGAACACATTATTTATTGAGCACCTATTGTGTGCAAGGCCTTTTATGCTAGGTGCTATCAAGAGGAAAAGGAAGAGAACTTGTGATGAAGAGTGACCCCCCAAATCTTTTTTCTTCTTTATGGTAGCATCAAAGAGTGCAATCCACAGTGAGGGTGTTTAAAGGGAGGTGGGAGAGGGGAGATTGTGGTAGTTGAGAGGCTGACTGTGATTAGGACTCTGGCAGCCAAGATCATTTGGAAACCCGGGCTTGATAACATCTCATCAGGGATGGATGCTTGTGTAAAATCCTTGGGGAAATTAAAAAAAAAAAATGCAGCTTCCTTGACACTTTTCCATCATTGTATTTTATCTTAGGTCTTTAAGTCCTTGGTAACTGCACAAGTGACAGTTCCCAAAATAAGACCTGTTTTTTAAAATGTTTTTTATAATCGCATGAAAGCAAAATCTAGATTTTGGAGGCACAGGAATCATGCAAGGGGCAAGTCCCTGGGCTCCTCTTTCTCCTGCACTGACACATGTTTCCACATGACCCACAGTTGGGACAAGGGGCTGCAGCCAGACCTCTTTTAATAAGCCCACAAACCCTGCCCTGTGGCTTGCTTCAAACCTCATATTTTGCTAACTGGTTGATCCATTTTTCTCTGTATAAATCTATACATTCTGGTGTGAGCACTCTGGGGTGGCAAAGGGAGAGAGAGCTGCCTGTTCCCCACCCGATCAGTTCATGTCTGGCTGGATCAGCCTCCCACCTCTCTGGCTGATTCATCAGGCTCAGTCTATTCAAACAGATGGGACTTCTATTTAGGTATTTTAATAGCATATATTTAAGATACCCTATTGAGAATCTGATCTGACAGAGGTTTGATGAAGTGTTGATGTGCTAGGCTTACAGGCAAATAACTTCTCAAACCAGATAATTTAAATCAATTCAATCAAGTACTTCACTAAGGGCCTACTGTGTGCCAGTGTGTGCCCAGGGTGATGTTAATAGAGCCAGAAAAGAAATAGAATGCTTGGCAAACAGGCCCTTGGAAGCTTCTTTCTCTGGGGAGAAATAGTGCATGCATGGATGTCTTTGTAATTTTACAAACATCTTTGACTGTCTACTATGTGCAAGAGGTTTGCACAAGTAAGCAGCTAAATAGGGTAGTGGCCACACCTCATTTATATCAAGCCTACATCAACTATTTCAAGGGGAAATGGCTCTTTTGCATCATGATGAGGAAAAATGAAAAAAAAAAACCCACATTTATTGAGCATCTAAATTGAATGTATTGAATGTTCTTCAACGCATCATGTTCCTTCTTGACACTGTGCTGTTGCCTTTACTGCCCTAACTTTAAATGATATCCACTCTTCCATTCTGCTATGCTTATCCAAATGTCATCTTTTTTTTTTTTCTTTAGAGCAAATCTGACCTTTTCAAATAACTTTTACTCCTAACTTTCAGGCAATAATGGTATCTCTTCTTCACAGCAGTTATTGTTAGTAACATGTGTTTTAGAACTTCAATTTAGTATCTAATAGCTTATACTGTCTTATATTGGTCTCTAATCTTTCAAGTTTGTGAGACTTAGATAATCAATTTGTATTGATTTAATCAATTTGTATTGATTTAATCAATATTTGTTGGGCAACTACTTTGCTCCAAATCACCATTGTAGGAGAAACAAATATAAGAAAAGATTCCTGCTCTCAAGGAGCTCATATATGTTTGCTACTCTGAAATGGAATCAGAATCTCCTTCTGGAAAGTACTTAGCATTGTGTCAGATACATAGTAAGTCTTCTAAAACTGGACACCATTATTATTATTTCGCTGAGACTGGATGGAAGAGTGGAAAGTAGAGATAAGAATGCAGAAAGGAAGCTACAACTGTTAGGTTTGGAGGTGTGTAACAGAAAACCCAAATCAAATGGCTTAAGCAGCAAAGGGAATTTATTGGCTTTTCTAACTGGGAAAGACCAGAGTTGCGATAATGATTGGTTATGATTCAATCAGGGCTTTGGCTTCATTTCTTTATGACTCTTTTTGGTACTATGTCTTCATGTGTTGGCTTTATACTCAGGCTGGTTGCAGGATTACTGTAGTAATTCCAGGTGTCATATTTACAGATAACATCCAGAGGAAGAGAGTATTCATCTCTTCTGGTGGCTCTCTTAAAAGTGAGGAAACTTCTTTCCTCAAGACCCCAGCAAATCTCCTTTCTTATCTCAGTGTACCTAGTGAGTCACAAGCCGTTTTCTTAACCAATTCCTTGACCAAGCAGTGTCATGGACTGCTTGGCTTAGGGTGGGTTCCTAGTGCAGACAGGATGAGATTACTGTCAGTTAGGATGGCCTGCTTATACTGCAGTAAACGCCAGCTCCCAAATCTCAGTGGTTTAATACAACAAAAATTTATTTCTTGCTCCCTACATGCCAGTGTAGGTCGGCAGGGGGAGCTCTACCATTATAGTCACTCTGGGACCCAGGCTGATGGAGGCTTCATCTTGACAAATGATTTAGCAGTCACTGTAGCGGGGGGGAAAGGGACCTGGTGAATCCTACACTGGCTCTTAAAGTCTTCTGCCTGGAAATGATATAGATAGCTTCTATTCACATTTTATTGGCCAAAGCAAGTCACATGGCCACACCTAACTTAAAGAAGCTAGGAAATACAATCTTACTATGTGTCTAGGAGAACTAGGATATTTACAAATAGCCCCAATCATGACTACAATTACTCTTGGCTCAATTAGGACCAATTGTATGTGCTTCTCCTTAAGCACAGGTACTTCTTTGCAAAGGGGATCCTTTAGCAAAAATTAGGTACTACTAGGAAGGGAGCAATGGATGTTGAATAAGTAACCAATAATGTTTCTTATAGAGGTTATATGAAGGCAACTGATCTTAGACATCAAAAAAAAAAAAATGGAGAAAGCAAGATCACGAACAGTTTGGCAAAGGTCAGGAAGGAGAAAAGCAACTACTGTAGGAATGTAGCCATGTAGAGATCTGCACAGCAGGAAGGGCTCAGATGAAAATAAGCAGCGTAGCCAGTAGAGTTGTTAAAGAAGTGGGAGAATTGAAGAAGTCAAGGGATTCTCAAATGGCCAATGGGCTCAAAGTTATAATATAACCCGGAACCAGTCACATTCTTAAACTAGTTTGTCTTTGAGAAGTAACCTTTATTTTATTTTATTTTTTTTAAAGATTTTATTTATTTATTTGAGAGAGAGAATGAGATAGAGAGAGCATGAGAGGGGGGAGGGTCAGAGGGAGAAGCAGACTCCCTGCTGAGCAGGGAGCCCGATGCGGGACTCGATCCCGGGACTCCAGGATCATGACCTGAGCTGAAGGCAGTCGCTTAACCAACTGAGCCACCCAGGCGCCCGAGAAGTAACCTTTAACAGTAACAAAGACTTGTGGCAGGTGGTACAGACAGATGAAATGGAATCCAAATCATAGAAAATGGAGGACAGCCAATCTGAAAGAGATACTGAAGTAAAGATGAGGCCTTCTGTCCCATTGGGCCTACCCATATTAGAAAAAGAAGGTCTCCATGGGAGAGGAGAGTGTGAGTTTACATTAGAACCATGTTTCTAACCAGGGGAGGCAACACAATATAAAAGAGAGAATTCTTCTACATCTACAGTCAGGAAAGTTAAGTTTGAGGCCCAATAGTGACTATAAATTCAATATGGGCAAATCACTATAAATTTTTTCAACTTGTTTCCTCAACTGAAGAAAGAAGGTAATAATCCCTCTTCTACCTTCCTCAGAGCTTTATGTGAAGATCAAATGGGATAGGAAAGTGCCTTGGTAGACTATAAAGCCCTGGATAATTGTATGTATGGGACTATAACACTGATGTGGATCGGTGGGAAGAGTTGAGGAGGTTTAGGATTTAGGTGAAAGGCTATCTCCAAGTGAATAGGACCTAAAGGGAAATACAGAGTGAAGGTAGAGATTATCAGTGGGCTGATAGGCATTGTCTAAGCTAAGACTTCTCTTTTTCAAGTTTTATTTAAATTCAAGTTAGTTTACATATAGTGTAGTATTAGTTTCGGGGGTGGAATTTAGTGATTCAGCAGTTGCATATAACACCCAGTGCTCATTACATCAAGTGCCCTCCTTAATGCCAATCACCCAATTACCCCATCCCTCCACCCAACTCCCTTCCAGCAACCCTCAGTTTGTTCCCTGTATTTGAGTCTCTTATGGTTTGTCTCCCTCTGTCTTTATCTTATTTTCCCTTCCCTTACCCGATGTTCATCTGTTTTTTTTCTTAAATTCCACATAAGTGAAATCATATATTTGTCTTTCTCTGACTTATTTCACTTAGCATAACACACTTTAGTTCCATCCACGTCATTACAAATGGCAAGATTTCATTCTTTCTAATATATATATTAGACAGAGAGAGAGAGAGCACAGCAGGGAGAGCAGGAGAGGGAGAACCAGAATCCCCGCTGAGCAGGGAGCCTGACTCGGGGCTCGATCCCAGGACCCTGGGATCCTGACCTGAGCCAAAGGCAGCCGCTTAACCAACTGAGCCACCCAGGCACCCCTCACATCTTTTTCCATTCATCAGTTGACGGACATTTGGACTCTTTCCATGTTTTGGCTTGTGGATAGTGCTGCTATAAACATTGGGGTGCCTGTGCCCCTTCGAATCAGTATTTTTGAATCCTTTGGATAAATACCCAGTAGTGCAATTGCTGGGTGGTAGGGTAGTTCTACTTTTAACTTTTTGAGGAACTTCCATACTGATCTCCAGAGTGGCTGCACCAGTTTGCATTCCCACCAACAGTGTAAGAGGGTTATCCTTTCCCTGCATCCTCACTAACATTTGTCATTTCCTGACTTGTTAATTTTAGCCATTCTGACTGGTGTGAGGTGGCATCTCATTGTGGTTTTGATTTGTATTTCCCTGATGATGAGTAACTGAGCCAACAAATTAGGAAATCTGGAAGAAATGGATAAATTCCTAGAAACATATAAACTACCGAAACTGAAGCAGGAAGAAATAGAAAATCTGAACAGACCCATAGTCAGCAAAGAAATTGAATCAGTAATCAAAAATCTCCCAACAAACAAGAGTCCAAGGCCAGCTAGCTTTCCAGGGGAATTCTACCAAACATTTAGAGTTAATACCTATTCTTCAGAAACTCTTCCAAAAAGTAGAAATGGAAGGAAAACTTCTAAACTCATTCTATGAGGCTACCTTGATTCCAAAACCACAAACCAATATCCCTGATGAACATGAATGCAAAAATTCTCAACAAGATACTCGCTACTCAGATCCAACAGTATATTAAAAAGCATTATTCACCACGACCAAGTGGAATTTATTCCAGGGCTGCAGGGGTGGTTCAATGTCTGCAAATCAATCATCATGATACACCACATTAATACAAGAAAGGATAAGAACCATATGAGACTCTCAATAGATGCAGAAAAAGCATCTGATAAAATACAGCATCCATTCTTGACAAAAAACCTCAAGGAAGTAGGGACAGAGGGAACATACACATCAACATCATAAAGGCCATATATAAAAGACCCACAACTAATATCATCCTCACTGGGGAAAAACTGAGAGCTATTCCCCTAAGGTCAGGAACAAGACAGGGATGGCCACTCTCACCACTGCTGTTCAACATAGTCCTGGAAGTCCTCGCCTCAGCAGTCAGACAACAAAAAGAAATAAAAGGCATCCGAATAGGCAAGGAAGAAGGCCAACTTTCACTCTTCACAGACAACATGATACTTTATGTAGAAAACCCAAAAGACCCCACTCAAAAATTGCCAGAACTGATAGATGAATTCAGCAAAGTCACAGGATTTTTATACACCAATAATGAAGCAGCAGAAAGAGAAATCAAGGAATTGATCCCATTTACAATTGCACCAAAAACCATAAGATACCTAGGAATAAGCCTAATCAAAGAGATAAAAGATCTGTACTCTGAAAACTATAGAACACTTATGAAAGAAACTAAGGAAGACACAAAGAAAAGGAAAAACATTCCATGCTCATGGATTGGAAGAACAAATATTGTTAACATGTCCATACTTCCCAAAGCAATCTACACATTCAATGCAATCCCTATCAAAGTAACACTAGCTTTTTTCACAGAGTTGGAGCAAACAATTTTAAAATTTGTATGGAACCAGAAAAAACCCCAAATAGCCAAAGTAATGTTGAATAAGATAAGACTTTTAATTGCAAGGGCTAGAAACCCAACTCAAATTGGCCTAAGAATAAAATGTATCAACTCACATAACAAGTAATTATAAGGGTAAAATGGCTTCGAGTGTGGCTGACTCAAGTGTTATGATTAGAAATCTTTCTCCATTTCTAGTGTCTGCCTTCCTCTATGCTGGCTTCATTTTCAGACAGGTTGCCCTCAATTGGTGACAAAGATTGTCACCAGCAGCTACCGGTTAAGTAACTCCAGTAGAAAAAGAGAGTGCCTTTTTCTCATTTCAACAAAAATCCTGAGGTGACTCTGTCTGGCCCGATCATATGCTCCTCTCTGAATCAATCACTATGACTGGCATCAATCCCAGCTGAATCACATGGATGGAGCATGGGGGAGTAAATGAAAACCACCCACTCCTATCATAGGAAATAGGCTAAAGCATTGTTCCAGAAGTGATGATTATGGAGACACAGGACAGAGGAAGGAAGAAAAGCAAGGGAGAATTCAAGGCAGAGGGAGAGTTAACACTTACTGGAGAAAGGCAAGTTTACTAATGGACTCAACAAGGGCACTCGGGGGATGGGTACGTGGTGTAATGAGACAGCTGCTGAAACAGAGATCTGTCCATCAAAAGGACATATTTAAGAATTCCCAAAGTGGCCCAATGCACTCTTTGAGAAAAAGTACTTTAGGAGGCAAAAGTAGGCACTGTTAACAGACTTACAGTTAGTTCTTTGCTTAGTAGATGCTTTTGTCCCTGTTAGGGGGGAGGGAGGGAGGGAAAAGACAGTGTGTCTTGAAGGAGGTAGACTAATGCAGGAGGCATGAACATAGATGCCCATAACACTGCCATAATTTTATAGCTCAGCAGGAAAAGCAGCAAAGAAATTATCACTGAATTTACTAGAAGTTACAGCCTGTCAAAGAGATGTGAAATGTGATTGACATACATAGCATGGTAGGTCCTCTCCACCCACCCACAAAACATAAAGGCCCCCCCTGTTTTGTCTTTTTTCCACCACCCTACACATTACACCTGCACACAAGGCATGTAACAGCAGGGGAGGATTCTCTTGGAACACTATCAGAATCACTCTTTAGACCTCCCAGGTGGATCACTACCCTGAAATGAAAAGCTGCCAGCCTCCCATTGTTGAAGCCAGTGGAATAGGGCTGATTAAAGATGACTTCATACTGAGCAAATACTTGTGAAAGGCAATTTAGTTCTGGATCCCTCCTCTGGATCTTAACAGCCACCCTCACCACCACCCATGACTGGTACACTTCCAAGCATGTTCAACAGAAGGACCTCACCTCGTGCTTAACCAAATGAAGACATTAGCCCACTTCTGACCCTGGACTTAAAGGATGTGACAGAGAATAGGAGCAACGAGATCACAGTTCCAAGTGAGGGCACTGGGAGGCCAGGATAAGTCCCTGTTATGACTTAGAACCTGAATCCCAGAAATGGATGTAAAGAGGAATTCAGAAGCTAATTTCTCCAGGAAAGAAAATCCAGGACTCTCGAATTCTGACCTCATATGCAGGCCTCCTATTACTCTGTCTTCTGTAGCTATTGCCAGGAAAGGCTCTCTGGTCAGAAACCCTAGAGTTCTGGTATTCTCTGCTGACCCTCACATCCAAAACAGACATCAGGGTTATAAGCCCCTCTCTATTCCCCAATGAATGACAGTAATTATTGCACACAGTTCTGGCAGATGTATTACTTTAAAAACAAATGGCCCAGAAACACAGAACTATTATATGACCCAGCAATTTCACCCTAGGTATATAAACCCCAAATTGAAAATAGGTACTCAAATGCTTGTACACAAATGTTCACAGCAGTATTATTCACAATAGCCAAAATGTGGGAACAATCTAAATGTCCATCAACAGCTGAATGGATAAACACATTGTGATATATATACACAATGGAATACATTCAGCCATAGAAAAGAGTGTAGTACTGATACATGCCACATGGATAAACCTTGAAAACATTATGCTAGAGAAGAGAAAGAAGCCAGACACAAAAGGTCACATACGTTACAATTCCATTTATCCAAAGTATCCAGAATAGGTAAATCCACAGACAGAAGATTGGCTGTTGCCAAGGACTGTGAGGCGGGGAGAATGGGGACCAACTGCTTAATGGGTACTGGGTTTTCTTTTGGGATGATGAAAATGTTTGGGAACTAGGTCGAGATGGTGGTTGTGCTATATTGTGAAGTTACGAAATGCCAATGAATTGTACACTTTAAAATGGTTAATTTTATGTCATGTGTATTTTACCACAATAAAGACATCCCATAAAAAAGGGGGAGGGATACTGATTCAGTTGGCATATACCTTTATCCCCTTACTCCCTCCCTTCTTTCTACCGGAAGGTGTAGGTGGATCAGCCATTATGTGACCATGAAGCAACAAACATTTGCCAAGAATTGGTCTTTGATATAATGAAGGAAACCATGGTAACATCAATTTTATTATGAGACAAATAAAACCCCCAGTTGAAGAAATAGCACATTCTTTGTTCTTACAAACTGCCCCTTTAAGAAATGACCGTAACACAGACTAAATGAACAAATTCACACGTAGTAAGCCTTGGGTTAGATTTATTTGTTGTATGTACTTTTGGTTGGATGGTTTCACCAGTTGCTGGGAAAATGCCCTTTGCTACGCAGATCAGCACTCACCATCTGTAAGCATTCCAAAAGGGAAGACAATAAGTACAAAACAGCATCACAAACATTAGGTATATACGTAACAACAGAAACTGAAAATAACTGTCTTTTATATAAAGGCCATGGTTTACTCCTGGCCTGAATAAACATAATTGTGTAGTCATTCAATATGTATTGATGACTACTTACTATGTGCCAGGCACCGAGTCAGAGATATGAGCCAGAATACTACAGTGAGCAAGAAAGAAAGTCTCTGCCCTCATGGAGCTTACATTCTAGCAAGAAGGAGATGCAAACAATAAACACATCAGAAATTTCGCATACACTATATATTAATACAGTGCATAGGGAGAAACACATTGGGCTTCCAAACCTCCTGATTTAGGACTGGCTCTTAGCTCCTCCATCTCTGGCATGGCTCTGCAGGGTCCTCAAGTTCCTCAGTCCCCCAGGAGTCAGCAGCACTTTCAACACTGCAGCCTTGGTCTCAGTAGTAAAAATGTCTCAGTTCCTCACTACCATTGCTGACATCATCCCCACATTTTATCCAACTTCAGGAAAAAAAACAAATAAAAAACCCTGCCTTACCCCAACCAATCCCACCCCTCAAAGATGAAAATTAAACCAGAAGCAAAATCCATTATTGTTCCCAAGGACAAAGAGCCTACAAACAAAACAAAGCCTACCTTTCTGGTAGAGGGCCAGGGAGGAAAAGAGGGTGAGCACAGCATTCAGGTCAAAAACTTGTATATGAGGAAAAATGCAAATAAGAACTAGGTACAATAGATGTAACTCTAGTACCTGAAGAAAATGCCCATGACCAGTGCTGTCCAATAGAAATATAAGGCAAGGTACAAATGTGAGTCATTTTTACAATTTTAAATCTTCTAACAGCCACATAAAAAGTAAAAACAGGTAAATTAGTTTTAATAGTACATTTCCTCTATCCCAAAATACCTACAGTGTTATCTTTTCAACATATAATCAATATAAACATTATTAATAAGGTATTTTACATTCTGCATCCATTCCCATACCAAGCCTTCAAAATTTGGTATGTATTTTATTTTTTTTTTTTTAAGCTTTTATTTATTTATTTGACAAAGAGAGACACAATGAGAGAGGGAACACAGCAGAGGGAGTGTGAGAGGGAGAAGCAGGCTTCCCACGGAGCAGGGAGCCCGATGAGGGGCTCAATCCCAGGACCTGGGATCATGACCTGAGCCGAAGGCAGATGCTTAACGACTGAGCCACCAAGGCACCCCAAAATTTGGTATGTATTTTAAATTTATAGTACATCTCAATTTGGACTAGATACATTTCAAGTACTCAGTAGCCGCATGTGGCTAGGGGCTACCTTATTGGAGAGTGCAGCCCTAGATAAAATACTCACTTAAATTACCTTTACATGAACATTAAAGCTAATGGTTCCTCAGAATTGAAACTTCTAGATATCTTATTGGCTGTGCCCAGGAAACTATATACTGGCACTCTCTACTGTTAGTCCTGGGGATACAGCCCTAGGTTCACTGTGAACCACAAGTGAACAAAATTAACTGATTAAGAGACTATTCATATATTTACAATTCAAGCAGGGAACAAAATGATCAGCCTTGGTGGGGAAAAGGTTATGTTCACCTTGCCAATTCATCTGTCCATCCACCTATTCAACATTTATTGGGCCTACAATGTGCCAGAATTAATTCTATATGCTAGTATCCTGCCTGCAGGGAGTTTAGTCTTTTAGGGGAAAAGTTGAGAGACATAAATAATTAAATGAGAAATAAAGTTCATTTCAAATAGCAATTTTGCTAGGAAGAAAATAAAACAGGAAAATACCGTCATGAACGGAAGAGATTACTTTAGCTAATAGGGCAGAGGCTTCTCCAAGAAGGTGGTATTTAACCTGAAAATAAATTAACAGGGACATGAGGGAAGAAGAGTGTTCCGTGCAAAAAAAAACAGGGCAAAGACCTAAGGCAGAAAGAAGCTTGGCATATTTGCGAAAGAGAATGTCAGTGTGGTTAGAGAGTAGTTAACAAGGAGAATAGTAGGAGATGTGGTCATAAAAGTAGCCAGGGGCCAAGACCACTTAAGGCCTAAAGAAAAGGGTAAGGGGTTTGGACGTTATTCTAAGAAAAAAATCAATGAAGGGTTCTAAGGGCGGGGGTCATCTGATTTACATTTAAAACAAGTCTGAGTGTGGGGAATGACCAAAATCCCTGCATGTTTGGGGGTGGTTTGAGAGTACAAGTGGGGAGAGCAGTTGGCAGGCTGCTGCAGGAGCCAAGGAGAGTTGACGTGGCATGGAGTAGGCTGGTAGTGGTAGAGGTAGTGAGAAGTCAGATTTAGAGTATCCTTTCAATTTACCAGCAGTTCCTGTTAGCTCTACCTTCAAAATTAGATTATATAGATTATATTTTGAACCTACAGGACATGCTGATGAATTGCGTGTGAGATGAAAAAAGGAAGGGATGGCTAACTATTAGAATTTCGCCTGAAGTACATAGTTGAAATGATGGTACTCATGGAGATGCGGAGCTGAAAGAGGAGCAAAACCTGCCCCTCCTTCTGTATTTCCAATCTCGGTAAATGGAATCATCATCCAGTCGGAAACCTGAGCTTCATCCAAGGTACTGCCCTAGCCAGTCACCATATCAATGAATTCTATCTCCCCAGTTTTTCAAATCTGTCCACTCCTTTCCATCCCCACTGACTTGGACAGTTCATTAGACCAGATTACTTACCAAGACTACTGAAATTGCCTTAACAATCTCCAGTTTTAAACTCCAACTTAATGTCAATGCTACAAATTATTCCCCTGCTTACAATTCTCCAACCATCTTTTTGAAGAGTAATTTGGCATTACCTATCAAAGTTTAAAATGGACATGCCTTCTGATTGGCTCTCCTTTATGATGCCATCCTATAGAAATACCCAAAAGAAAGAAAATATGAGGGCACTTTAATAGTGAAAAACTAGATACTACCTAAATGCCATTCAACAAGGAAACTGTTACATAAACCATCATACAACTATATTATAAAATTCTATCTAGTCAGTTATTTATTTATTTATTTATTTATTTAAGTGGGCTCCACACTGGGTGGCTTGAACTCACGACCGACCCTGAGATCAAGACCTGAGCTGAGATCAAGAGTCACATGCCTGACTGACTGAACCACCCAGATGCCCCTAGTCCTTATTTTTTAAAATGAAGCAGATCTAAATTGATATGAAAAGATACGCAAGACACTTCAAAAGCAAATGGCAATGTGTACGTGGTTGGATTTATTGAAAAAGCACCACAGTGTATCTGGGAGTATGGCATGTATGTTGTTTCTAAAGGCCTAGAGAAGGTCTGGGATGGCACACATTAAATTATCAATAATGGTTTACCTCAGGGTAGTGAGATGGGGATGGGCTGGGGTGGGGGTTCTTTTTGTTAAACTATATATATTTATTATTGGATGAATTTTTTTTTTTTTTTTTTATTTGACAGAGAGAGACACAGCGAGAGCGGGAACACAAGCAGGGGGAGTGGGAGAGGGAGAAGCAGGCTTCCCGCTGAGCCGGGAGCCCGATGTGGGACTCGATCCCAGGACCCTGGGATCATGACCTGAGCCGAAGGCAGACGCTCAACGACTGAGCCACCCAGGCGCCCATTATTGGATGAATTTTTAAACAATTAATACATTTATATAATAGCAAAAAAACTGTACAACCATCCTGTGTGCCTTAACATGATTCCAGGCACTTTGGGACCTGGCACCAGCCTTCTCTTCAGACTAGTTTCTCAGACTTATTTACATTAGGTGGGCAATAGCATACTTTTGTGTGATGGGAAATGTGGGTTGATTGTTGAAACTGGGTCGTGTACTAGGCCTATCTGCTTTGCAACTGGAAGAAGAAAGGGATCCTCTAGTACTCAGAAGGATGCGAAGTTCTTTCTAAAGATAAGTTAAGGTACTCATCTTTCCTTGAGGGCACAGCAGAATCAGTTCATTCCTTTAGTTCTTCAAAGGAAGAAACAAAACTTCATGACTCTTTTCTCAACCCATTTGCCTTTACATGGTTTAAGAGTATCTGTACTTATCTTGTTCAGTTTGCTTCTTTCATAATATAAAAGGCCAACAGAACAGACAGTAAATTTACCATAACACCAACTCTTTTCTGAAAATCTTTCTCATTTCCCCAAGAGATTTTTAGGTATTTAAAGAAAAACAAACTGATCGCAGCCCAGCTAGAGATCTGCTAGAGATAACACATGTGAAATAGCTTTGGTGGAAACAAAATGCTAAACGAATAGAAGGTGGAATTAGACCAGTTTCTAAATTCTAAAGATTTTCATATTTGTTTTTTGATTTCCACTTCTTAATTACTTTTTTAAACTTAGGAATAAAGAGAACAAGAAAATATATATTTAAGTCTTTCTATTGTTGTCCTGGCTGGAAATCTAGCCATAGAGCCAACTGGTAGAAAAGAAAATGAACTGCTCCTTCCAATCTTGTTCCCATTCAGTGTCCAATTCTCTCAAAACAGTACCAAAAAGTTATGAAATATTCAATTATTTCTTCCTCGGTCATTCAAATTATTAGAAATGATGTACTTTGGCAAGATAGGAAAAGATAAACCTAATTAGCAAATGTTTAGGATGAAGTTTGCTACTTTTTAAATCCTAAACCTACCACCTACAGTAGTCCCTCAATTGAAATATCCTTCACCTAGTTTGAATTGCTATTGTACATCAGAAAACTTCTCAGATTGTGTTGTTATTAGGCCGCATTTACCTCCATAAGATATCAGAGCAGAAAGGAATCACTGTGATTCTAGCATAATCCTCTCCTTATTGACAGCTTTGAGAAACTGGCCCAGAAAGACTGCATCAGTGTCACCCAGCAAGTGTCTATTTAAATTGAGCTGGGACCAGAACCTAGTCTTCTGAGCTCCAGGCATGCCAAATTGGATAATTTTTTTTAAATAATCTAAACTTAATACTCCTTAAGTAGTGGAAATACTCCCTAAGTATTATTTTGGGAAAAAGGGGGCAACTAAATGAGAAAAAGTCTTCCACTTCAAGGGCAGAGAGAATGAAAGCAGTTTTCCACTGAATATAAGGTTATGGATCACCTAAAGGCCTAGACTGTTTATTCATCACCTTACTTTTGGCAAAGTATAATGAATAATATTATTTAGTGGAGTGGGAAGAGAAAAAAGTTCCTTTTAAAGCCAGTTAACCTTTCATGCTGACTCTTAAGAGTGGGAAAATGGCTCCTTGGTTAGGGAAACATCTTGGATAGGCCACTTTGGATATAAGAGCTCTCAAGGTACAACTTGAAAAAAGAAATAAAATAATGTTATTTTCTCTAATACATTTATAACTTTCCAAGGTCTTTGGGGGAAAAAAAAGGGTGAAGAGAAGGAAACGGAAAGCTGAAATTTAGCAAGATTTGAAGGCAGAACTCTACTTGGGATGAAACATGTGAGGATGGTGGAAACTCTTTAAGAACAAGGATATATATGATCTACTTCTATATTCCTTGACTCTGCAATGCTGAGACAGGACATCCCCTCACTGCCTACCTCCTACCCACTACTGTAAAAACTTCAGTGAATAGCTGCTACATGGACTTGTGCTAATGGCACCATGGGAGTTGGAATAGGTGGTGTGGAGGAGAGGCGGAGAAGCCAGGGAAGCAAGAAGGCAAGCAGGAGGACCCCTTTCCACAACTCTCCCCACCAAAGAAAAGAGAAATGAAATTGGAAGAAGTATCCTGTGGTATTAAAAGTGTTCTATTTAAGGGTGCCTGGGTGGCTCAGTTGGTTAAGCGACTGCCTTCAGCTCAGGTCATGATCCCAGGGTCCTGGGATCGAGTCCCGCATCGGGCTCCCTGCTCTGCGGGGAGCCTGCTTCTCCCTCTCCCACTCCCCCTGCTTGTGTTCCCTCTCTCGCTGTGTCTCTCTCTGTCAAATAAATAAATAAAATCTTTAAAAAAAAAAAAGTGTTCTATTTAAATCTTACAGGAGAGTGAAAGGTTGGGACACCTTGGCAGCTGATACTTGAGTTATAATAATATAGCCAACTTCACTCAGAGACGAGTTCCTGGCCATGCCTTATTACAGGCTGTAGGTATTAACAATTCCAGCCGTCCTGAGATCAACAGACACTGTGACTACATCTATTGATGAACCTCGTGTGTGAGCTTGCCCTTACTAGAGCTTCAGAGGCTGATAACTGACAGGGTTCCCATTTTCAGTCATTTGTGTCACTGACTGGGTTTTCTCACCAGATTATTGTGCCATTCAATAGACATAAATCTGTCTGATGAAGTAATGTCAAATTCTATTGAGTCCTTAGGTATGTTGTTGAAATATGGGGGTAAGTCCAAAATTTTACATACTGAATTATATTTTCCTATTAATTTTGAGCATAAAATCAGAGATATTTCTCTAAGGAAATGATGAAGCCAGGATTTTTAAAAAGTAAGTCACACCTAAAAGTCCTAGTATTAATATAAAAAGTTTGCTTTTGTTACCCTATTTCTTTAATTCTACTGCACATTTTCTACATGAACTTCTTTAAATATCTATTTGATCCTTTTTCTAAAATGGGGGTATCTTTCCCACTGTAACACATTAGGACCACTGTAATTGACATCCCTAATTATATATATCTTTAAATACAAATATCTACCTCACAGATTTGTTATACAGGATTAAATGAGTCAACATATGTAAAGACACATATTAAGTACTATTAGAAACTTTCTTCTTTACACATACACATGTAGAAAAACAGAATCCTTCTATACTTAACACATAATGGATATCTTTTCCCATCAATACATTCTTTTTAACAGCTACAGGACTTCATGGGAACATAGTTCAATTCCTGATCAATGCATATTTAGTATATCTATATTCATTTATTTATTTATTGCAACAGTGTTTGAATGCAATAAATACTTTCATATTTGTGTCTTCACTCATGACATTCTTCTGTAACACAAATTCCATACACATACACATACACACAGATGAACTAGGCCTTGAGGTATGCTCATACATACAGCAGAGGAAGAAATAAAGTCTGAAGACTGAGAAGGAATAGCCAATGAAGTAACGAGAACCAAGACAGCATAATGGCTAGGTTACCAAATGAAAATGTTTTAAGGAGAAAGGATGGATAGCATCAAAGACTGAAAAGCAGCCAGAAAGACTGAGGAATAAAGGTTTGTTATGTTGGACAATTACGACTGAAGAAAGCCATTTCAGTGTAGTAATAGGGCAAGACACAAACCACAAAATGGAGAGGAAAGAAATATGCAACTAGTTTATGTGATACTCTAAGAAGCTGGTAGATAACAGAAAAAGAAAAACTAGAACAGCTGCTCTAGGAAGCAGAACATGCAAGTTGTTAGACTCAAGAAAAAATACCAAGAAACATTTATTCACTGATATAAAGAGCTGACAGTTCACCTACAACTACATTTTATTATTTTTTTAAAGATTTGTTATTTATTTGAGGCGAGCGAGCGAGCAAGCACGGGGGAGGGGCAGAGGGAGAGAGGGAATCCTGAGCAGACTCCCCGCTGAGTGCAAAACCCAACACAGGGCTTGGTCCCATGATCCTGAGATCATGACCCAAGCTGAAATCAAGAGTCAGAAGCTTAACCAACCTAGCCATCCAGGTGCCCCTAAAACTATGTTTTAAAACACCTGATTCATATTTTATTTAAATGAACTTTTTTCTAGAACTATGAAAGTTCAAAAACAATGTTTAATAAAAGTTGAATAGGCCCATATGTACAAGATACATACACAAAAGTCATTCTTAAGGCAGCTTATTGCCAGAAAAAATTTAGACCACATAACAACTGCACCTGTTATTTGAAATATGACTATTAAGAGAAAGAAGTCTGAAACATTGCTTTAATGGGAAAAGTATTCATTTTAATTATGCTCCAAGATGTTACAGGGCTAGAAATTAACAAATTTCAGTCAGTATAAAACAGATTTATTGTCAATATTCAGTCATTAATACAACCCAGATAAATGAAACATCACTTCATACAAGGCTCAGATACTCTAAAATCTATCTTCACGCATGTACTATAAAATGATAAATACTTAAAAATTACGATGCAAGGAAAAATATTACAAAAAATACAATTGCTATAGACCCTTGCATGAAAGTTCTTTATTTTTAAAGTTCTGCTTTAGGGAATAATACCATGCTACATATCAGAACCAAAAATAAACTATGTTCCTTGAGGTTACAATGTTCAATAATGTACTGGATGCACTTTAAAACACCATGTCCAACAAGAATCAAAAGAGAGACAAAGAAGGACTTCAATGATGTTGAGAGAAAAGAGAGAAGTAATCAATTGTTATATGCTGATTTCTGCTGGAATGGTCTCATTAAACAATTTATGGCACTGTAAAAGACAGGAAAAGGAAAGGGACCAGTCTTAGCTTTCCATAAAGGATTTCCAAATCAGCAAAAACTCAGGCAATTCTAAAAGGCACTGTTCCCAAAGCTCTCCACAATTCAACCCTGTAGAGCAACTCCTCGTCCTATATCCATGTTTTTTCCTAATTTCCTCATAAGGGTTTACCAAGTGTACTTTGTTTTCTATCATCCAACATCCAAACCAAAAGGCATTAAGCAAAACAACAGACTATATCAGTCAAGTCAGTTCGAAAGACAAAAATTTTGGTTTAGATATTAATCATGAGATTTAGGCATATCCATCCCTCCCCTCCCCTTACATATTGACTACAATCCTCAACTATGTGGCAATATGCAGTTTTAAGACTTATTTTATCTCTCATCAGTGATTTGCCCGTTGCCAAGCCGCTTGGCAGCAATATTGGGAATTGTTTGGAACACTTGGTCAGAACAGATTTTTAAAAGGATGTGATCAGTGAATTAGTGTAACCTATCATAGTGGGCTTCTACAGGCAGACAGGAAGAATTTATCTCACAGATCTCCTGCACTCATTTCAGAAGGGAGAAAAATGGGTCTTATAAAGGAAAAAGATTAGGCAAATATGAAATACAGTAAGATATACTGTAAAAATAGCAGGGAAGGAAATGCTTATATAGCCAAACTACCTGTGGGGAAGCTTCTGGCATAAAAATCAAACTTTCTCTCCCATTATTGTTTAGCTGCTTTACCTCGAGAAGGGCAGAATGCCACTTAAACACTTTTCGTCAAGGGTAGGGAATTTCTTTTTGAAATGAGCATTAGCGAAAGGAAGAAAAGGTAGGGAAAGCTCACTCAAAAAGGTCTTCAAACATGCGTTGTCCCATTGCTATGTATGCTTCCTTCTCCTCTGGTGTCATCTGGGCCACCAGCTCTGGCCGCTGGCTCACTTCGCTGTAGGAGAACGGACGGCCAGCCACCATAACAATGGGGTCATCTGCTACTTCCTCAAACTCATCGTCCTCCTCCTCATCCTCGTCCCGATGATGCGCTGCCACAGCTGCCGGTCGAGGTGGGGAGTCATCGTCTGACTCACTGGTCTCACTCTCTGAGTCACTGCCGTTGGCAGGGGTCACAGGAGCAGCTGCCCCCACCGAGCCTGCCGTAGCCGAGGGGGTCTTCTTCTCATGAATGAGTAGTGCTCGCATGACCTCCTCGTTATCATCTGGCCCTGCACGACCCTCTTCGCGCTCCTGAAATGCATCTATATCTATGCCACCTGGAAAGAAAAATCCAGAAAGTCAATGTCCTTAAGTATAAAAGGCATTTCTTTAAAACTAACAGACTTCACTAATTCCAGCTTTTGAGCAACTGTCCGTAAGATATTCAAAATATTTCTCACAAACTGGAACTTAAGTAGCATGGTTTAAGCACATGCGTTTTAAGAATAACATAGCCTGGATTTGAATCCAGGTCCTTTTAGATGTAAGCCTTCTTATAATTCACCCCACCCTAAATTCCAAATGCTCTATTTTTTTTCCCCATAGCACTTACTTTCTAACATAATAATTCTTGTCTATTGTCTTTGTTACCTCCTTTCCCAGGATACAGGTTCTCCACAAACAGATACTTATCTTTTTTATTCAATGATATATCCCATGTACCCAAAATAGTGCCTATCACTTATTAGGCACCAAATAAATACATGAGTGAATAAATGCAGTTTTATTTTCCTGAAACAAACTAAGTGTACTTTGAACTCTTTATAAAAAGGAATGAAGCTTCTCTCACCACACATCTCCTATCATTTTGTGTACGTATGAGGCCTGAAAAATTACAGATGAAAAATTTAAGAAAAACATTTGTATTCTGTATTCTGAGTACCAAGTATATTGCTATTTAAAACATATAAAAGGATTAAAAATGTTGTTTGGAACCTAACTCCCTGATTCAAATCCTGACTCTAACACGTTATTAACTATGATTTTGGCCAGGTTACTTCATCTCTCTCTGCTTCAATTTTCTCAAGTACAAAAAGGGGGGGAAAATGAGTAAATACCTCTCTGGATAATTGTGGGGATTAAGTGAATATCTGTGAAGTGTTTAGAATGAGCCTGGCATTTAGTTTAGTGTTATCTATCATCAACATCATCACCAAGAAAAGGCACAGAAATGACCAATTCTGGCCATGAATGAAGTATCTTCTCATTAGCACATTAGAATGGATTAGCATAACCTTAGACGATTTAGAAAGTGTAGAACTCCTGAGATATGAGATTGGGTAGCTTAAGAGACAGAAAGGGAAACAGGAATTGAGAAGTTAAAAGTTCAAGTCAGAGAAAATAGGCTTTTGATAACATGGATGTGAAAATGAGAATTAAAATCAAACTTCACTACTTTAAAACACTGCTAAGGGCTGAGGCTCATTCCTAGAGTCCTTACTGCCAATGCAGTATTTCAATAGGAAAAAAAAAAGACAAGGAATTGTCTCTAAGGCAATCATCGCTTCTTTAAGATTTTTCCAATAAGCTTAATATTACAACATAATATTTTGATTAATGTTTAAAGTAAATATAAAATTAGGGGAAAAGCAATTTAGTTTTATAAACTAAATCATCATATCTAAAAGATTTATGACAAGGGTCCTGAGAAGTTTGGGGAAAAAAGGAACTGCTCTGTTATAGATGAAGACATACAACAATAAATAAGGATAAATGAGCAAATATCTGGATGGTAAAGTAGAAACACTAGTTCTAGAAACAGTCTTATTGAACAGTTATAAGTTACAAAAAAGACATATATAATGGGAAACTGTCAAGTTCACTGATGATGCTAAGCAATTCTGGATGCTTAAAGGCCAAGCTGATGACAAAAAAAAAAAAAAACATAGGAAGAGCTGAAGTGGGCAGAAAACTGGCAGATTTATTTCTATACTGGCAAGTGTAAGAAAATTTGCCTATAGAAAAACAATCTAAAACATATTGAAAGACCTGGTCCAAGCTATCTGATACAGGGCAGGGGAGGGTCTTTAAAATTCTCTGCATATGTTTCTAAAGTTGCTGGTCTTAATATGCTTCCAGACCCAAAGCAACAAAGCATCAGGTAAAAACCAGAAGGATACTCTAAGTAAAACTCAAATCATTAATGATGAATCCATGCATAAACAACATGTATTGTTCTGGTTACGAGATCTAAAGTAAAGTATATTATGGTTGGAGAAGGTCCAGAAAAAGACAATTAAAATGAAATAAAAAATGTAGACGGAGGTGGCTTGGGGGAAGAGGACTATTTGTAAGGAAAGTAGAAGCAAACAGAATTAGAATAGATTACTATGCTTTCAGTATAGTAATGAGCACATGATTAAAGTCTATAAAACTCTAAAAGATATTAAAATAACTTGAAGTCTGAGGAAAATTAAGTGTAGGACAAACACATTCACTAGGGCCTATTCTACCATAAAAATTAAGAAGATAAATTTATTTATTGATTGATTTTTAAAGATTTTATTTATTTACTTATTTATGAGAGAGAGAGAGTGCACAAGCAGGGGGAGAGGCAGGCAGAGGGAGAAGCAGGCTCTTCGCTGAGCAAAGAGCCCGATGCGGGACTCGATCCTAGAACCCTGGGATCATGACCTGGGCTGAAGGCAGACGCTTAACGGACTGAGCCACCCAGGCATCCCAAGAAGATAAATTTAGACATGGGAGTATACTATCCTATTTTATACAGAAAGAAAATATTCAGAATTGGGTAGCCTAGATAACTTTTTAAAGGCCCTTATGATTCAAATTCTAGCATTCAAGGAAATCATAAACAATGAATGTTAAGCTTATGAGCCTAATTGTATATAATATGGGCTAACAATAGTTTTATTTTATTCAATTTTGTTTCTAAGTTCAAAGAAAAGAAGGTTTGGTAGCTTTAAGAACAGGCAAGAAGCCAAGTTGGGGAAAACAAGCCTACTAAATAGTTGACAGGGTCACTCCTATATAATCTAAAACAATTTGAATCAAAATAACTAAACATCATAGCCAAGCTAATCAGTGGGAAGGAGGGAGAGTAAAGTATGGTTGCCAAAGAAAATTTTTTTTCTGATTGGAATCAAAACACCAAGAAGAATCACACTAGAGATATTATCTGATTTTATTATCACTACCCAACTCCATACTACTTTTTAATGCTTAGCATACAGAGTTAAAGAAATGCTAATATAAAGGGAAAAGAGGTTAGAAGAAATACCAAAAAACAAGTGGTTTTCAGTTTCAGGGATTAAAGAACCATACTCTGGTGATGTGTTAGAAATGATACATAACTTGGGAATAGGGCCACGTAGATTCTAATGCTGACAAAACCTAACCAGATGTACAAGCTCCCTTTCACCTCTGCTTCCCAGTTTCTGAGTCATCTCTGTCCAGTTTGAGCCTCACATTTTCTACATTAGCCCAAACAAAGCCTTTGAATCCATTAACTTCAAAGTTTTAAAAAGTAAAATGCTGCAGTTCTCAAACTGCTGGTTACTATGTAATTCTTATGTCTTTAGGGATCACTGAGAGTTCTAAAATCTTCTAGTATGGAGTTCTGCCAATTCTGGATAGTAAGAATCCTTAATCCTTTACTCAGGTGGCTTCTTTTTATATATTTCAGGTAGGCACAAACACACTTGGTATTTATGAGGAGACAACATAAACAAGTTTGCACTGGTAAATAGTTTTGGTTCCCAATTCAGAGAAATAAAAAGGAATATAAGTTAGGGCAACAGAAGAATAAACAACAGGTGAATGTGGCCACTTTGAATGTAACAGCACTTTTCCATGAAATTAAGACAAAGAAATGGTAATTTCTTAATTCTAAAAATGGAGATTTAAAATCTACTTGTTATTTCAACTAAGTTGAAGGATAATACAAGCATATATTGGTTGGCTTTAATGCTTATTGCTTAATTTCTTACTTCCTGGTATAACGCAGTTGTTTTTTTTGTTTGTTTTTTTTGTTTTTTATTTTTTTAAAGATTTTTTTTTTTTAATTTTTTTTTATTTATTTATTTGAGACAGAGAGAATGAGAGACAGAGAGCATGAGAGGGGGGAGGGTCAGAGGGAGAAGCAGACTCCCTGCCGAGCAGGGAGCCCGATGCGGGACTCGATCCCGGGACTCCAGGATCATGACCTGAGCTGAAGGCAGTCACTTAACCAACTGAGCCACCCAGGCGCCCAACGCAGTTGTTTTGTAAAACAGATACAATTACCAATAAAACTAAGAATTGCCCACTAAGTCAAGTTCATTTTCCATTGAACCCAAGCCATATTCATTTTACTGACTTCTACTCTTACCTTCCTTCATCTCTTCAGAACTATATGCTCCTTGGACAGTGCTCTCTCTCAACCAAATGGGTCTCTCTTTGGCAGATTTCCCCTCCAGTGAGGCTCGATGATCTTCTTGGTCATCCATGTTAATGACAACATTCTGAGTGTATAAGTCCTCATAGGAGGGACCTTTGGTGGCCCACGCTTCCCGGTGGTGCCCACCTGCCAGGCCAGGAGCTCCAGCAGTAGTTGCTGCACGGTCCTTGCTATAAAAAGATGAGAAGATGGCAGGAAGAAGAAAAATGAAAGTCTTGGTGTTGGAAAAGAAGCACAGCTGAGGAGGTGGTTACTGAAGAATCACAAATAAATGCTGTCTAGTAATCATATACACATGCTTTAGCAATTCTGAGAAACCTCTCTTGTAACTCAGGGTATCATATTTGTATTTAAGTTCCTCAAACACTGGGTCCACTGGCATATATATAAATGAATGAAGTTTCCTAATTTAAGAAGTTTAATCTACTTAAGGAGAGGGGAGAATAATAAAGGTGACATAATCCACTTAAAGATACTAGCTGGCAAAAATCTCTCTCAGTCACACTTTTCATGAGTATTCTGTTTAAAATCAAAACAAAACAAAAAACCCAAACAAAACACATTACATTTTTAAAAACCTCTACCATCTCAACCAAGGATTCAGAGTGGTTCTGTGTGCTTTTCTTGTGTGCTGAGAAGCTAAAAAAGTATTCTACAAAACCAGGCCTCAACTTAGAATTAACGTTCCCCTCCTGCTATTCACCAAATAAAGTATATCATCATGCACAATTTAACCTCTTTTTTACTGAGTTGTATCTTTCCATTTCTGTAGCTATGCTGACCCTGGCATCTATCCCCAACCATTATTTCCACCCTGAAGTAACTATGATCTATTTCTCAGTTTATTTTGTTTTGCTTTTTACCTCTACCACCCATGATCTTCTTAGCCTGTTCCAGGTCTGATCATTCCTTATCTTTCACTAGTCACTTACATTTCCTCATCTCTATTAGTTAAGTCAAGTTTTCAGTCTTTTGGCTGCTCCCTCTTTTATCTGCTTGTTTCACTTTCAATCCGTTCCCCATTCTTTTTTTTTTTTTTAAGATTTTATTTATTTATTTGAGAGAGAGAGCAAGCACAAGTAGGGGGCAGAGGGGAAGGGACAAGCAGGCTCCCTGCAGAGCAGGGAACCCAATGTGCAGTTCGATCCCAGGGACCCTGGGATCATGACCTGAGCTGAAGGCAGATGCTTAACTGACTGAGCCACCCAGGTGCCCACAAACAAATTTTTAAATTTGGGCAAACTTTTTTAAAAGATACTTTTAACCATGGAGAGTTGAGTGCACAGATTTTATTTCTACCTTTACCACAGATACAGACAAATCTAAATTATCAGCAAATGTGACATTGAAGAAAATCAAGATGAGACAGGCAGGTTCACTCCTTCTGCATATTTAAATTTCTTCTATGGAAAAAATGTACACATTCTACTTAAAGATGACAAAAGTAACAATTCAGTTTTGAATTTTTTTACATTATTTAAGAAATTTTAGAATTTTCAAGACATATAACTCACTCAGGGGTGAGGGAGGAATATTTCAAAACTAAAATTTTAAAGATCTTTAAGGTGGGTGTTAGGTAAGAGATGACAAAAAAGGAGAGATTACTGTCAAAAAAATTCCATTTAAGAGACAGAAAGACTTTAAATATCACCAATGGGATGACATGCTGAAAGGCTAGAACTGTCCATCAGCTCTTAGGTTAAGTCTACTAAGAGTTCTGCAGAGGCAGCCTCTGGTTTCTAATCTAGGAATAAGCTAGAATTTAATTGGCTACAGATCAGTAATCAAAGTAACAATGAAGCCACTTATTTTTTTATTTTTAAATCAATGAATTACTATCATCTCTGAGCTCTCACACCACTCTACTGATGTTTCTCTTCATATACCGGCGGCAAGATAGCTATTAATAGAACCGTTATGCTCTTGATGTTTCTCTTCATATACCAGGGGCAAGATAGCTATTACAGAACCGTTATGCTCTGAAGCAGATCCTACAGTGCAGAAAGGCTAAATCAATACCACTTCCAGGCTGTCATATCCAGGCAGTGGAGCTTGTCAAATGCTTGGTGAGGCCATCTTAGCCAGGGTAACACCTTCTAACCTAGTTTGAATGGTCCTTCTCCTGACCATGTGGAAGCAACTGGACTTAGTTCTGCAGCTCCAGGTACTCCATTCTAGCTCTTTTGACTGCCTCCATTTCTGCCTTTCTTCCCTAGTGAACAACCTGTCTACTTCCTCTATTTCCTGATTCTTCTTCATCCCTGGAGTAACCATCATTCCTAATGAGAAACCAGGTGACTAGATACAGAGCTACTGTCACGCTTCTAGCATTGCTGTACCACTAAGACTTGTCTCTGGCGTGGAGGGAGGGATATCTTTATAAAGATCCTCGAATGGGAGGTGAACTGTGGTAGGAGGAGAATATTAGAGATGGGATGTCAGTGGTGGTGTTGAATGAATGCTATTGTAATGGAAAAGCATCTGCATAAACAGAAAAATAACTATAGAGGAGGAAACACAAGAATAATTCACAGATAGTATTTACATTGAGTAGAAAGCAATCAGAGAATGTTGAAGCATATTTCAACATGAAATAACCCACAGGCTTAGAAAATTGTATGTTTTTGTAAAATCAATTTCCCTCATAGGCTTCTATGTCAGAACTATGGTATTACTTAAGTCAACAGAAAAAGATATAAAAAATAACTTCTTGGTAAGAGACCAAATGACCAGTAACGAAAATTTAAGGGTATCTGTGATGTGGATGATAACAGTTGCCTACCAACTGTGGTTTCTTTCTTTCTTTGCTTATTGGTCTCATTCAAATACCGATGGCTGTTTGCTCCAAAGGACTCAGGGACCTTCCCCAGCCCTAAGAGGTAACCTTTACTAGTCTAAGCAGCAATCATGTGATCTCACTTCCTTTGTCAGATGCTGGTTTAGAAATAAACATATACAGCAATTCTGGCTAGTGAGACATTGGGGGATAGAGTAGGATGAAGGTTGTCCTCTGGGAAAGCCTAATTCAATCTTAAAATAGGACACCAGGAAGAAAGAGTCCCCTTTTCAACATTTGGACATTTTCTTCTACATGTGATACTTAGAAAGACACAGCCATCTTAGGCTAGCTCCTCTTGTGGTCCCAAGAGGAAAACCAACAGGCTGAGTTCATCAGAGTATAAACATGGAACAAACCTAGATCCTTCAGTATGTAACTGAGCTGTGAAATTAATTATGAACTGTACTACCTCCACCCTTCTGCTCATGCTAGACAGGTTTTTCTCACTATTTAAGCCATTTCTGGTTTGGTTTTCTGTTATCATAGATAAAGGCATCCTAACTGATCCATGACACTAGGCTAGAAAATTCATAACAACTTATACAGATATAAAGCTTTCTGTACAATTGGATTGTTTTTAACCACCCAAAAGAAACTCAGGTTGCTCAGGACTGCCCAGAACTGGCTTTTCTATAACATTAGTACCACAGCATATACAATACTGAGAGTGCTCCTGGAAACCAGGTTCTATGGAAGGGTATAAACTGTAAGCCCTTAACTTGGCACTAGAAAAGAGGCAGAGTAGAACATTCTCTGACCCAATTCACATGTATGTTTTTCAAAAAAGAATATAAACCACTTTCTATGGCACATCAAAACCAAGGTTGCTTTTGTAATTCAAACATTAGGGCACACTAATAAAAATAGAGAGCCACAGTAAAAAGTATTAACCCATATGTAATACCTACTATACTTACAAAGAAGTTGCACTGAAAACTAAAGGGGGACGCCTAGGTGGCTCAGTCGTTAAGTGTATGCCTTCAGCTCAGGTCATGATCCCAGGGATCGAGCCCCGCATCAGGCTCCCTGCTCCACGGGAAGCCTGCTTCTCCCTCTCCCACTCCCCCTGCTTGTGTTCCCTCTCTTGCTGTGTCTCTGTCAAATAAATAAAATCTTTAAAAAAAAAAAAAAAAAGAAAAGTAAAGGAAGACAAGAAATGTACAGTTAAGTGCTTCAAAGTAAAAAAAAAAAAAAAAGAGCAAATGCTATATTCCTTAAAGAACTCCATCCTTTAGAACTCGGCTAGGAAAATGCAAATATCCCCAAGAGGCACTTCCAATTTAGGATTAGTTAACAATTGGCTGATTTGCAGTGGGTCCAAGCAGAGTGAGTACTTGAAGTCAAACTTGACTATTTAAAGATTTTTGCCCAAGGCCCACACTGTTCTGCATTCAGTACAAACAAATTTCATCACAGGCACAAGTTAACAAGACAAATGTGGTAAAACTGAGAATCTATGTAACATCCATCTTTAGTCTCCTGGGTATATTACTTACTAACTCCTGCTCTCCAAAGTACAGGTAGTTGAAACAAGGGCCAGCTTAAAAGTGTTCTTGGTAAGAGCACAGGTCTACACTCACCTTTGTTTCAAGGCTGGTATTTCTGTGGGTTCTGGCTCAAGTATTTCATAGGCCAAGTTCACATCCTCTGTTTCCCGAAGCAAAGCATAAATGGGCTCAATTTGTTCATTAAATCTTGCCAAAAGTGTGCGTGCATCTTTTTTGGGCATTGCTGATTCATCTTCTTCTACCTCTGTATGGCAAAAAGTACAGCGGAAAGTTCCTACAGAGAAAACGAAAGTCTCAGGTCAGGCAAGACAAATTCTCAAGATCAGCTTTTAGCAAAGAGTTTATATCTTTATTGTCCTCTAACATTTTATTATTATAACTTTCAAATGCAGAAAAGTTGAAAGAATTTTATAGTGAACATCGACATGCCCACCAATGAGATTCTACAATATTTATCACGTATCTGTCCATCTATCATTTTTTATGCATTTCAAAGTAATTTCACTTCTACCTTCAGCACAGCAAAGTTTTTCATCATATTTCTAACATATTTATACTTACTTTAACTTAAAACCAAAATCTTTACAACTTACCACTGAAACCTGTACCCTTCTCCAACTGCCTTGCTTTTTGCACATTACAAATTGGGGCCTGCATTATGAGGAAAGCCAAACAAATACCTAAAGCCAAGTCTCTAGGCATCCTGTACATTGTCACAAGGCTATTTTTTCCAAACTTATTAACCATTTATATCTAAACAAATTTAACCAAGCCATTTCCAAAGTTAAAGTTCAAGAAATCTTTATTGTTCTTACTTGTATATCCCTCACACTCAACTCGTAACTAAATTGTAGTAATTCCTTTTTTAATTTTTTTTAAAGATTTTTTTTTTTTTTTTGACAGAGAGAGACACAGCGAGAGAGGGAACACAAGCAGGGGGAGTGGGAAAGAGAGAGAAGTAGGCTTCGCACTGAGCAGGGAGCCTGATGCAGACTCAATCTCAGGACCCTGGGATCATGACCTGAGCCGAAGGCAGATGCTTAACAACTGAGCCACCCAGGAGCCCCTGAATTGTAGTAATTCCTTAGAAACATCTCAGATTTTTCACTTCTACTGTCATTTCACTAATCTAAGCCATCATTACTTAGCCTGAAACAGCTGCCTCAATCTGATCTTTGAACCCCTAGGTTCTCCCTCTCCAACCCATTTCCTATGCCACCACTTTTGTCCTCTCATCCCCCTGCTCCTAAGTCTGTCTGGTAGCTGAATTTCTTTTTTTCTTTTTTTTTTTTAAAGATTTTATTTATTCATTTGACAGAGAGAGAGAGAGAAGGCACACAGTAGGGAGAGTGGCAGGGAGAGGGAGAGGGAGAAGCAGGCTCTCTGCTGAGCAGGGAGCCCAATGTGGGGCTCGATCCCAGCACCCTGGGATCATGACCTGAGCCGAAAGCAGATGCTTAACCAACTGAGCCTCCCAGGTGCCCCCTGGCAGCTGAATTTCTTAAGTCAACAACATCAAATCTAAATTTCTCATCCTAATACTCAAGACCCTGTATAATTTGGCCCAAAAACATCATAACCCAATCACAGTCCTTTGCTTGTCAAGTAAATTCGAACACTTGAAAGATAATATCCTAGACATAAATATTTATTTTATTTGTATAGTGCTTTCCGTTTATAAAATACTTCCATGTACACTTTTTGATCCTTATACCAAACCTGTGAAGTGACATCAGAACTGAGGCTCTGAAGAGTTTTGTGACTGGTCCAAAGTCACAGAGCCAATAAAAGCAGTTATAGCAGCTATTGTATACCTTGTACTTTCTAAGTTATTGCCAGCCCTCTGAGGTTGGTATAAATACAAAGGTTCTAAGAGGTTAAACCAGTAAACTGCTTAAGATCATACAACTACTAATTGTGGGTAGGGAGCAGGATTCAAACCCAAACTATTATGTTGAAACTCACACTCTTAAACATTACTCAATAGTCTACACTAGTAGCCCCACTTGGATCTCCAGTTTGGTTCTTATTCCCAATGCCAGAGATATGCATCCTTCATTTCTAACCCAATTTACCTGAGGGATGAAAAGAGATCATCTACGTACTTAGTGCCTGGCACACAGTAAGGATGCAAACATTTAGCTTTAAAAAGCTCTATACGTGGGGCGCCTGGGTGGCTCAGTTGATTAAGCGTCTGCCTTCGACTCAGGTCATGATCCTGGAGTCCAGGGATCAAGCCCCGCATCTGGCTCCCCACTCAGTGGAGAGCCTGCTTCTCCCTCTGTCCCTCACCCTGTTCGTTGCTCTCTCACGCGCGCTCTCTCTCACATAAAATTTAAAAAAAAAAAAAAAAAAACCTCTATATGTGATTGTGATTGATACATACAGATTGATACACCCTCTAACCCCTCTTTTCCTGGTAAGGAGTAAACAGACTAGGCATCTCTGCCTCAACCTAACACTAGATCCTACTGATACATTTCAAATAGAGTAAGTTTCACTGCTGCTTCTCACACATACAGCCAATATCATGCAAATTTTTTGTTCATATACCCTGTCTAAAATACTCTTCATCTATCTTCCTGCTGCCAAAATGGTACCTGATCTTTTACATCTATTCCAAATAAGCTAGAAAGAGAGAAAAACAGCCCCTTACAGCGAGGAGGAGGCCCAGCACTCAAAGCTAGGCTCTGAGGTTTTCTATCAGACAGAATCTCATAGGTCACCAGCATCAGATGAGTCTTGTGTGTCCATGATGGAAGTGAGGCAAAACCAAGCCTGAGTCTTGAGTCTGACTGAGTACAATAAAAGCAAGGTCTCTGTGCAATCACAAAAAAATCCCAGGTGCCATGAGTGACTGTTGCTTCTTTACCAGTTACAGTCCTAGCCTCACCCTGTCCTTCTCATCTCCTAGGTAAGATTTATTAAGACACCCAATCATAGAATTATTCCCATTCCTGACAGGACCCAATGCAAAGCAAACCACCACCACTTCTCTGAATTCTCCCCAAATTACCTAACAAAAGCCCAAATTCTCTAAGTCTGTAAAGCATGGCCTTCCCAAGACACTCCATATTTCCCCATGTGGCTTCCCTTGCTACAGAAAGCATCAATAAATCCAACTTTGTTTACCTATGGGTGTGTATCTGATGGTCTTTAACTAATGGACATCAGCATAGAGTCTAGCTTAACCAACTAGACAAGGATACTATTTACCAAAATAAAGAACAAGTTCTCTTTGCTTTGTAAAGAAAAGATGAAAAGTTGCTTTAGATATCTGAATCCCTGGTCATCAAAATGGATATGTTAGAAACCAATTTATTATAAATGCTTAGAGCTCAAGAATGGGGTTTAGATAGAAAATCTGACCGGAAAAATCAACAACATAGAGGTAACTAAAGCTATAAAGTAGGTCAGAGTATCCAAAGAGGTAAAAAGAGTAGCACAGGTGGTCAAGATATAAACCCAAGGAAAGAGGAAGCCTTGAGATAAATGGTACAACCAGAAGGATAGGATGCTGTTTCAAGGAGGAAATGGTATGGTGTTAATTTTCAAAGTCAACAAGAATTGAAAACCAGCTTTCACATTTAGTAACAAAGGATAATTAGAAACCTTGGCTAGAGAGGTTTTAGTTGGTATGCTCTCTTATTCTCTATTCCAGGCTGCCTCAGCCTCTTCTCTTCAACAGAAACAAAGAATATAATCCACATGAAAGTGAAAAAATAAATCATATAAAGTAAGGTCTAAATCAGCGTTCAAATACCTGCTGAATTAAAAAAACCACACTAATGTGGGACTTAACGTTCACTGCTGAAAGATGGATGGGCACTTATAGAGACCATCAATGAAAACTAGAGAATAATGCAGAAAAGTTATCTAATTCAGTAGTTTTCAAAATTATTTTTAAAGGAAAAAATCCCCTTCCTCAAGTGAATAAGTACCTAGCAGATAAATATAAAAGCAAGTGCTCTGGTGAGGCACAGAAAGACAGCTAAGACAAACAGTAACACTATAATTCTCTCAACATATGTCTTCCATCCAAGTACTAACCAGGCCCGACCCTGCTTAGCTTCCGAGATCAGAGATCGGGCGCGTTGAGGGTGGTATGGCCGTAGACTCAACATACATCTTCAAAGCATTACAGCCCAGCCTCCTCAAGGTCCTGCACAGCCTCTGTACTTAACTATTCTCTCTGCTCAGAATGTTTTCCCTTCAGATAGTCAAATGGCTAGTCTCCTAACTTACTTCAGTTCTTTACTCAAACGTCACCTCAGTGAGGCTTCCTTAGCCAACAATATCTAAAATTTCAGCATTGTTCTGTCTTCCCTTATCCCCCCTTAACATTTGTCACCATCCAACACATTATTTTATTTATCTAGTTTATTAGGTTATTTATCATTAAAAATGTCATGTTAAAACCAAATTAAAAAAGAAATCCTCACAGACCTGTACCTCTGAAATAATACATTATATGTTAAAAAAAAAAAAAGAAGAAGAAGATAGCAGGAAGGGAAAAATGAAGGGGGGGAAATCGGAGGGGGAGACGAACCATGAGAGACTATGGACTCTGAGAAACAAACTGAGGGTTCTAGAGGGGAGGGGGGTGAGGGGATGGGTTAGCCCGGTGATGGGTATTAAAGAGGGCACGTACTGAATGGAGCACTGGGTGTTATATGCAAACAATGAATCACGGAACACTTAAAAAAAAAAAGAAAGAAAAAAGAAATCCTCTCAAATATCCCATTTCTCTTTTGAAGACAGCATACAAGGGCGCCTGGGTGGCTCAGTCGGTTAAGCGACTGCCTTCGGCTCGGGTCATGATCCTGGAGTCCCAGGATCGAGTCCCATATCAGGCTCCCTGCTCTGCGGGGAGTCTGCTTCTCCCTCTGACCCTCCCCGCTCTCATGCTCTCTCTCTCTCTCTCTCTCTCTCGTTCTAATAAATAAAAGAAAAAAGAAAAAATGAGACCGCATACATTCCAAACTTCAGCTTTAAGTAAACAAATAAACATGCTTATCAGTGTAGTTCCTCCGTATAAAATAGCAATGCTTTTATTTTGCTAAAGAGAGGGGAAAAAAAGAGATTACTGTTAACATCATCATTTGACAGAAGGAAATCTCAGAATAACAGTCCTTTCACTTGAATTGATCTGGTTTTGTGGAAAGCAAAATAGGGAAAAAAGAGAAGATGGTATGTAGTCGTAAGGAATTCTAGCCTTGTCCAGGTAAGTTTCCAGAGACCCACGCTTAATTTAGATTAAGATTTAACAAGTTATTTACAGCAGGGCCTACTTTGCAGTTCTGAGAAGACTGGCTTTTATATTACTGTCAAGAACTGTGGGAGATCTGAGATTTTTATCCTACTTGTAAGTTAACAAGTAATCCTGGCAGTTTCATGGATGCTGGAGAAGACATAAGACTCCTAGGTCAGAAATAAAGAACTTTATTACTCATGGCAATAGCAGTAGCCAGTGTCAGCTTTTGTGCCAGTTCCCTGAGTCCCAAATCCCACTGGGTGACGCAAAGAGGGCCGGGTGACAACTGTACATGCAGTGGGTTACATTACAGGGGACCCTGAAGTTAAGGAACCCAACTCTTTTATAATGGGCATAAACATGCCTGTCCTTTGCTCTAGAAAGTGATGTTGTCTTTACTCATTGGACACTAAGAAAATATGCTCTGGAGACTCTATTTTTATTATACTGAACAGTAAGCAAACTTGCCCTATGCTCTGGAGAAAAACAATATATCTTCTGAGGCTTGCTCACTAAATAAACATCCATGAAAAAGAATAGTCCAGAAAAAAGGCAGTCACTACCTCTGCTTGCAAGACATTCATAACGTGTGACAAAATCATGAAGTACTTTCTTCCAACAATTATCACGCCTAGGTAACATTATAAGAGGAAAAGATAGCCTGACATCTTAAGTCCTATGTTTATCACAAAAACACAAATTGTAAACAAGAACCATCCTGTCAAAAGCCAGGTCTGGCATCCAAGAAGAAAAATAAGAAATTCTACATGTTATAGAAAAAGACTTAAGACTACCTTAATAAACCAGAGCATTTTTTATAAGTTTCAGTGAGCATTAAAAAATGAAAATTAGCTTGGGGCGCCTGGGTGGCTCAGTTAAGCATCTGACTCTTGATTTTGGCTCAGATCATGATCTCAGGGTTGTGAAATCAAGCCCAGCATTGGGCTCTGCGCTGGGTGTGGAGCCTGCTTAGGATTCTCCCACCCTCTCTGGGGGAAAAAAAAAAAAAAAAAAAAAGGAAGTTTAAAAATGCAAATCAGCTTTCTCAAAATAAGAGGTGGCAGTGGGGGGGTAGGGCGCTTAGCACATACTATGTACTAAGTACCCTTCTACTGAGTAGGTGGTGGTAGAACACACATAGACATAAAATCTATCATCAAGAAGCTTAAAAGTTTAGGGCACCTGGGTGGCTCAGTCGGTTAAGCGGCTGCCTTCGGCTCAGGTCATGATCCCAGGGTCCTGGGATCGAGCCCCACGTCGGGCTCCCTGCTCGGTGGAGAGTCTGCTTCTCCCTCTCCCTCTGCCTGCCTGTCTGCCTACTTGTGCTCTCTCTCTATCTCTCCGTCAAATAAATAAATAAAATCTTTAAAAAAAAAAAAAGCTTAAAGTTTAATAGAGACGAAAGGTATCAAAAGATAAACATCTGAGATCAGTGCAAAAATAAAGTACATAAGTGTTCAGGAGTTCCAAGAAGGAATATGATTCTAGCTGAGAACACAATGGAAGGTATGCCTTTTGAAGTAGAATTCAGAAGAAAAGCAATTGTTACAAAGATCAAGGAGAGCGGGAAGAGAAGAGGACATTCTAGACCATCATGAGAGAAATAGGTAGTTGAAAATAATGCTGAACTGCAGTTTTGGTGTAGCAGGAATAGAATTTTCAAAAAGAATGGTAATTAACAGGATAAACTAGGGTGGTCATGGTGAGTCTTGAACACCAAGCTTCATTTTTACTTTATTCTTGAGTAAAAGGAAAGTGATGAAAGATTTTGGGAAAGAACATGAGGCCATCAAAACTAACATTTATAAATATTGATCTGCCTTCGTGGCTTGAGATAGTCTTCCAACAAGCCAGTTTTCTTCACTGAGTGTTAACATAAAAATCACTAGTGGAATTTTTAAATAATACCCAGGCTCCGCCCCAGAGATGCTGATTCAGTAGGTCTGGAGTGGGGCTCAGTAATGTAAATTTTGAAAGTTCCACAAGGAATTTTAACACAAACTCCTGGTGGAGAGCTGCTGTTAAATAATCAATATGATATGGGCGCCTGGGTGGCTCAGTTGGTTAAGTGACTGCCTTCGGCTCAAGTCATGATCCTGGAGTCCCTGGATCAAGTCCCGCATCGGGCTCCCTGCTCAGCAAGGAGCCTGCTTCTCCCTCTAACCCTCCCCCCTCTCATGTACTCTCTCTCATTCTCGCTCTCTCAAATAAATAAATAAATCTTTAAAAAAAAAAAATCAATATGATAAACATCCCAACTCTTCCTGTAACTGGACCACTCTGTACTATGTAGTGTGCATAGAATGTACTACTTAAGTATGAGAGAAGAAACAAGCTGAAACTCAGAGCTCTGTACCATCTTTCAAGATCAGGAAGGCAAAAACCGGAAACAGCGACCAAGCCACAAAAAGGAGAACATGCAAACTAGATCTAAGAATGTGGCAGCAGGGAGAAAAATGAATCTACAAAGACTCTTAGGCAAAGCAGGACAAATAATGGGATTGGGAGAAAAAGAGTCCAATGATAACACTGATCATCTATACTCAGAAACTACAAAAGAACTAAGAAAGCTATTCACAAATATTCCCATGTGTTCATCACAGCCAAGTCTGTACCAACAGTATTATCCAAAGCTAACACATAAGGGAATAAAGACTCAGAGTTTTAGGTTTACCAGGTCATAACATAAAAACAAAAATCACTAACCTTGGATGCAAATATAAATCTTTCTGACTCAAAAGACTAAATGCACTTCACTATCCTGAGTTACGCATTCCTTTCCCAACCTATTGTCCCTGCCAGCTACAATTTAGCAAACTTCCCCCATGTATATACATAGGTTCTAATTTCTTAAAATATAAAACAGAAGGAGGATTTGTAACAAAGAATTTATTTAACAAGTATTAAGTGCCTATCACAGGCCCAGCATTTACTCAGCTGAGTCTTAATGCATCAGGTTCACCGGAGGATCAAAATACATCCAGTTGTAGACAACTAATAGGTATTGAAAGTAGGAAGAAAAAAGATCTTTTACAAATAGAGATTTCAAACTATATTTTAGGGTTGTCTTTTCAGTAGCATATGAATGCCCCAATTCTATGACTCAGGACTCTTCTAATGAAGGTAAGTTATCACTCCAAAATGAGAAAAGAAATGGAGACCTAATTGTGGGCATGAGAGTGGAGAGGAGGAAAGAAGAGGGAAGAGAGATGGTTCATACAATTTTAACTTTCTCCCAAAATAAAAAAATGTAAAAACAAAAATGAATTGAGGGCAGGGGAATGGGGTGGGGAGGGGAGAGAAGGGCTGGGAACAAAAGAAAAAAACAGCAAAGTTCAAAAAATTCAAACGTTTTTCTTTTGCTCAACACAGAAGGAGAAAATTTATTATGCTGGCCAAAGTCTTCCACTTCACTGTTTCCAACATGTTATTCATTTTAGCAAACATCACACTTATTTTAATTATCTGAGTATTCAGTCAAGGAACAGTAAATATAAATAAAACCAAACTGAAAAAAAATGTTTATCTTCCTTAGTTTGAAAAAAGGAAAATGTTTTGGAAATTTATCATAATTGAGGAAAAGGGCAGAAGATATGAGTCAACTCCCTAAACAATTAGACATTATTTAAAATTTTATTTTTTCCCTCTTCACTCCAATACATGCAATGAATAGGTCACCAGCTAATGCCCAGAATTCACTGTCAAAGATTTGCCACGAGTATTAATTGCAACTGGAATATTATTCAGCCATTTTCCTACCAAGAAAAAAAAAAAAAAATCAAAATACACCCAATTGCTTTGATATGGTGCTGCAGTATTGAAGCCAGAGTCATGCTGCAGCCCAAATCCTCAAGGGTAGCTAAGGAAACAGGGAAAAGCAAAGGTCTGCTGCCACACAGCTCTCACCTCTCATCATCTTCTGAGCTGTTTTTGTAGAGCTCACATTCTTGTGGGAATTAGTCAAGACAAAAAATAACATCAGGTGTTGATAAGTATAATAAAGAAAAAGCAGGAAAAGAGGATAAAGAAAAAGGAGCACAATGGAAAGGGGCATGCTCTATTGCGCAGGAAACTTAGGGAAGGCCCCTCTGACAAAGCAAGTGAGAAGAGACTTGAAAGATGTAATGGAGTCAGCCAGTCAAGCAGATATTTGGCAAGAAGACACGGCATGTAAAAAGGCAAGTAAAATGAAGGTATGCCTGATGCGGGTAAGGCACAAATAAGATGGCCAGTACATATGTTGTGGAGTGAACACGAGAGAGAGATAGAAATAAAGTCTCCAAAATTGGGGGGTGAGTTGAGGGGCAGATAAAAGACCTTAAGGTTCTATTAAGGACTTTGACTTTTCTGAATGATGGGAGAGGCCTTTGGAGGGTTTTGAACAAAAGAGTGATACAGCCTGATGTGCTTTTAAGAAGGGTCACTGGCTACTGTGACAAATAGTCCATATGGAAAGCAAGAGTGAAAGCAAGGAGACAAGCTAAGAGAATAGTGCAAAATCTAAGCAAGAGATAATGGCTAAGATAACTTTTCTGGACAATCCTGTGAAAAAACTGAATAAACTCCCCTCACTCAAAAACTTCCAGGAAAAACAAAATAAAACAAAAGATAATTAACAGTTCCATGTTAAAACCAAGTAACTAGGACTAGATAAAAAGAAAACTATAGGATTTTAGAGATAAAAAGGAAACTATAAAACTTCAAGACATATCACTAACATATGGGATTAATTTCACCACACTGTATAAATCCAACCACCATATATAATACCTTAGGAAGCATATTTGGACATTGCTTCCCTTCCCACTGAATATTTTATGCATTAGGTATACATGGGGAAAGAGAGTGAACTGGAAGCTTAGGAAAATAAAACTGACAAAAAATTGGAAATATTATTCTCCATTATGCCACAAAGTGTTTCTGAAGATGGCCTAATTAAATAGAGCATATTTTCTACATGAGCAGTACTATAACCAAGAGTTTCAATTCCTAACCAAGGCTTTCAAATGAACCCAAAATGACTAACATCATCCTCTAAAAGCGGTGATAAAACCCTAGCCTAAAATATCAGCTATTCCCCAAAACAAAGGGTGCTCTGAAATTAGAGTTGAGAGAAACCATATATGGTATAGAACAGACTGAACTTATCATTTTACACATGCTAAAAAAAAGGCCTAGAATGATTACAGGATTCACCCAAGGTGATAACTACTGACATAACCCAAGACTAGAAGTTAAGACTCTAGAATCCTAATACACCGTCACTTTACTGTCTTATAACTATTGCTTAAAGAAACAAAACAAAACAAAACTTCTAAAAATAACATGTCCACCGAACACACTGATTATGCAAAAGGACTCAATTGTAATAAGTACCCTAAAAAACCCTGACAATACTAACAGAATTGACCAAGATTTAATATATAAACCTGATATAGCAACAACATATTTAATTAAGAATCACTTTGCTTTCTTAGACTTCAAAAGGGCTTGGGAGTAGTGAGGTGGGGTTGGGATGTAAGGTAGAACTGGAAGGATAACCACAAAACAATAGTTGTTAACACAATGAAAGGCAGTGAGAATGAGGACTAGGTTAGTGGGAGAGCATAGAGTGGAAAAACTAGGTTTGCCATTTTATTTTACATATTTTTCTACTATTTGAGTCCTTAATACATTTACATTAGTATATCAGTTATATATTTTTAGCAGAAAGAAAAATGTTATTTTGAATCCTCCAAAAGCACTCAACTCCCTCTTAACTAATATGCAGAAGTCACGTGGTCATTCTTAAGCTATTCTTTGAAAGCATCCTCATGTCATTTGTTATAACTTTTATAACTCAAAATATTCAGGGGCATATATATTAAAATGCTAGTCTCAAAAGCCACCTTTTATTCTAATTTCCAAACTATATTTCATAAAGCAAATTTCTTCAGTTTAATTGGGCAAGAGGAAATGTATGGAAAAAGGAATTGTTATTATAAAATATCAACAGACATGACAAGAACATAGTTATATATTTCCTATAATTATTTCACTATAATAAAAAGGTACTTGAAAAACTATCCTTTAACAATTCACTGTAGAACATGTAACACTGTAAAATACTCATCTGATTGCACGCAAAGAAAAGCAGCTTTAATGAATTTTTTCAATTCAGAAGATCTCAAATGTATTTGTGATGTACATAGTAAAACCCCACACTCTAAAACTCAACTTAACAATGAAATTGGCTTCTGTCCTCCCTTAAATGGACACATCTGGATTTGGTATAATCATACAACATTCCCAGATTCTGGAACTCGCTATAAAGGGGGAAAAAATGTACTATGCCTGGGAGGGAAAACAACAAATTGAAGTATGGTACTTATGTAAATACTAAAGCTTACAATAAATTCTCTAAATTAGGCCTAAATTGAATCCATTTCAACATGCAGTGAGCAGGCAAAAAACCTGTGGCTCTGATATGACTATTTGAAAGACAATAATCAACAGAATACTGTATGCCAGCATCAAACTAAAAAGCAACTCTTCACAAATTAGCCTCTATGTAATCAGCATCAAAATACAAAAAGGATTAAACACAAAAAAAAGTTTATTTAAAAAACAGCTCTCATCCTCAAGATCAAAGCAACAAAATTTTTTTAAAAATCAGACCTAAAGGTTTTAGAGAGGTGAGAAGGGTAAAATGGGGAAGGCACTCGTCCCTTACTTATCTTTCCATAACTTCTTTTTATTTTTTAATTTATTCTAATAATCACCCCCCACCCCCCAAAACATAACCACACCTCTGAACTTTCCAGTATGGTTTTCTAATGAGGCCATCCTGGGCAAGATTCCAAATCAGCAAATGAGCAAAATAATCCTAGAAAGATTTGTGTGTGTGTGTGTGTGTGTGATTGTGTTGTTAGCATTTCAGGAATTGAAAATACTGCTTATGAGACATCTCCTGTCCTAAGTAGAAAGAGATAAAGACAGGAAAAAGTAGCCTGATGTATGAATGTAAATATTATTAACAAGTTTTTAAGAGTCTCACAAACACAGGACCCTAACAGTTTAAAAATATCAGGTTAAGGAAACTGAGGAATTTTCATGATATGCGGATCAAGAAACTGATCTGCTTATAAACCAAAAAGCTTCACCTGCAGTCACAAGGCAAGAAAGGACTCAGAACTAACCAGTGGAAGAGTTACAACATTGTGGCTATTTTTAAGAGTTATTTATTAGGCACTTATTTTCTTTTGCAGTTAGTTATTAAAGACTTCTTTTATACTAATCCTAAAATCTGTGTCTAAGTCTTTTCCATGGAGCCAAAGAAAACAAGCTGAACATTCTTTCCTAATGTTCAATCGTAAACATCCTAGAAATCTATATAGCCCTAGATTTATTACTTTGTAGGATCCCCCAAGCCCTAGAGCAAAACACGAGCATGTGTAAGTGTACCAACCCAGACATCACTTGATCAGTTGAACTAGATAAAATAATCTCTAAATTCCTATTTCTAAGATCTTATTAAATACATAGTTATAAGATTTTTTTTTAATTTAACTTATTTAAAAGTTTATTTAAAGTAGGATTCTCACTATCACCACTGCTATTCACCATAGTACTAGAAGTCCTAGCACTATGTCCACAGCAATCAGACAACAAAAAGAAATAAAAGGCATCCGAATCAGCAAAGAAGTCAAACTCTCATTCTTTGCAGATGATATGATATTTTATGTGGAAAACCCAAAAGACTCAACCCCAAAACTGCTAGAACTCATACAGGAATTCAGTGAAGTGGCAGGATATAAAATCAATGCACAGAAATCAGTGGCATTCCTATACACCAACAACAAGACAGAAGAAAGAGAAATTAAGGAGTCGATCTCATTTACAATTGCACCCAAAACCATACGATACCTAAGAATAAATCTAACCAAAGAGGCAAAGAATCTGTACTCAGAAAACTATAAAATACTCATGAAAGAAATTGAGGAAGACACAAAGAAATGGAAAAACATTCCATGCTCATGAATTGGAAGAACAAATATTGTGAAAATGTCTATGCTACCTAGACCAATCTACACATTTAGTGCAATCCCTATCAAAACACCACCAACTTTTTTCAAAGAAATGGAACAAATAATTTTAAAATTTGTATGGAACCAAAAAAGACCCCGATTAGCCAGAGAAATGTTGAAAAAGAAAAGCAAAGCTGTTGGCATCACGACTCCGGACCGCAATCTCTATTACAAAGCTGTCATCATCAAGACAGTATGGTACTGGCACAAAAACAGACACATAGATCAATGGAACAGAATAGAGAGCCCAGAAATGGACCCTCAACTCCATGGTCAACTAATCTTCGACAAAGCAGGAAAGAATGTCCAATGGAAAAAAGACAGTCTCTTCAACAAATGGTGTTGGGAAAACTGGACAGCCACATGCAGAAGAAGGAAACTGGACCCTTTCCTTACACCACACACAAAAATAGACTCCAAATGGTTGAAAGACCTCAATGTGAGACAGGAATCCATCAAAATCCTTGAAGAGAACACAGGCCTCAGCTGCAGCAACTTCTTCCTAGAAACATCGCCAAAGGCAAGGGAAGCAAGGGCAAAAATGAACTATTGGGACTTCATCAAGATAAAAAGCTTTTGCACAGCAAAGGAAACAGTCAACAAAACCGAAAGACAACAGACAGAATGGGAGAAAATATTTGCAAATGACATATCAGATAAAGGGCTAGTATCCAAAATCTATAAAGAACTTATCAAACAACACCCAAAGAACAAATAATCCAATCAAGAAATGGGCAGAAGACATGAAACAGACATTTTTGCAAAGAAGACATCCAAATGGCCAACAGACACATGAAAAAGTGCTCAATATCACTCGGCATCAGGGAAACCCAAATCAAAACCTCAATGAGATATCACCTCACACCAGTCAGGATGGCTTTAATTAACAAGTCAGGAAATGACAGATGTTGGCGGGGATGTGGAGAAAGGGGAACCCTCCTACACTGTTGGTGGGAATGCAAGCTGGTGCAGCCACTCTGGAAAACAGTATGGAGGTTCCTCAAAAAGTTGAAAATAGAGCTACCCTACGACCCAGTAATTGCACTACTGGGTATTTACCCCAAAGACACAAATGTAGTAATCCAAAACGGTATGTGCACCCCAATGGTTATAGCAGCCAAACTGTGGAAAGAGCCAAGATGTCCATTAACAGATGAGTGGATAAAGAAGATATATATATATATATACATATATACATACAATAATGGAATATTATGCAGCCATCAAAAAAAAAACCCCGAAATCTTGCCATTTGCAACGACATGGATGGAACTAGAGGGTATTATGCTAAGTGAAATAAGTCAATCAGAGAAAGACAAGTATCATATGATCTCACTGATATGAGGAATTCTTAATCTCAGGAAACAAACTGAGGGTTGCTGGAGTGGTGGGGGGGGTGGGAGGGCTGGGGTGGCTGGGTGATGAACATTGGGGAGGGTATGTGCGATGGTGAGCGCTGTGAATTGTGTAAGACTGATGAATCACAGACCTGTACCTGTGAAACAAATAATACATTATATGTTTAAAAAAAAAAAAAAAAAAGAAAGGGAAAAGGGAAGGGAAAAATGAAGGGGGGAAATCGAAGGGGGATATAACCATGAGAGACTATGGACTCTGAGAAACAAACTGAGGGTGGGGGGATGGGTTAGCCCGGTGATGGGTATTAAGGAGGGCACGTATATGCAAACAATGAATCATGGAACACTACATCAAAAACTAATGATGTAATGTATGGTGACTAACATAACATAGTAAAATAAAATTTAAAAAAATAAATAAGTAAAATAAAATGGGATTCTCAGGGATGCCTGGGTGGCTCAGTCGGTTAAGCGTCTGCCTTCAGCTTAGGTCATGATCCCAGCTGGGGTCCTAGGGATGGAGGCCCACATCAGGCTCCCCGCTCTGTGGGGAGTCTGTTTTTCCCTCTCCCTCTGCCTGCTGCTCCCCCTGCTTGTGAGCTCTCTCTCTCAAATAAATAAAATCTAAAATAAAATAAAATACTAAAATTAAGATAAAATAAAATAAAATGGGATTCTTGGGTCTCTAGGTAAATTCAGTAACAGGGGCTCCCAAACTATTTCTAATTCAAACACCTAACAATTTATCTCCCCCACAGCCCTAGATAAAACTACAGTGTCAGATATGCCTTTAAAGAAGTATAAAACTATGTTCTTTCACCCACTATTCCCACTGCTGAGAATTCTTCTTAAGGAAAAACTTAAGCAGGAATAAAATGCTATATACACAAAGCATCATATCTATACCAACAAAATATAGATAAAATCAAAGTGCATGAAAGGGGTAGAAAGGAAAACTGGGGGGGGGGGGGAATCACACCTATTAAAACATATTTTGAACACTAGATAAAAGCAGGATAGTTTGGTACATTAAGGAACCAAGAGATCGGGCGCCTGGGTGGCTCAGTTGGTTAAGTGACTGCCTTCGGCTCAGGTCATGATCCTGGAGTCCCTGGATCGAGTCCCGCTTCGGGCTCCCTGCTCAGCGGGGAGTCTGCTTCTCCCTCTGACCCTCTTCCCTCTCATGCTCTCTCTCATTCTCTCTCTCAAATAAATAAATAAAATCTTTAAAAAAAAAAAAAAAAAGGAACCAAGAGATCACAAACTATTTTTGGCTATGATTGCAATTACAGGTAATATGCAAAAGGACAGTGGTTCTGTGGGTAATTTTTTTTTTCTCTTCAAAATTTTCTCTGGCAGGGGCACCTGGGTGGCTCAGTCGTGAAGCGTCTGCCTTCGGCTCAGGTCGTGATCCCGGGGTGCTGGGATCGAGCCCCGCATCGGGCTCCCTGCTCCGCGGGAAGCCTGCTTCTCCCTCTCCCACTCCCCCTGCTTGTGTTCCTGCTCTCGCTGTGTCTCTCTCTGTCAAATAAATAAATAAAATTAAAAAAAAAAAAATTTTCTCTGGCATTATGGCTGCATAATCTTTAAATTAAAAATGAAAAATATAAAGCTATTTCCGTATCATCTAATCTTGACATCTAAAAAGAGAGTACGATCTTCCCCTTCCTTTTGGGGAAGCATGTTGCTGAATTTAACTTATTTAACTAAGGGTGATTAACTAAATCACCCATAGTTAAGACTACCAAAGTAGAAACAGAAATACTAAGTCTACCTATGTGGTCACAAACCTTGCTAAATCATGCATTTATGAACCACAAGATGGTATTTTGCTGATTTGAGAAATTTCATGTCATGTGGTCTGTTTTGTTTACATAAAACTCCCATATTTCACTAAAATAGGTTTTGCCTGATTAAGTTTCTGAAACCAGGGACTAGTGGGCCAAGGCTAGGCCATTCCATTTTAATTAACTAAAGTATCTATACATACTATAAGGGAATAACCTCAGTCTTTTTTCTATGTAGGGAAAAGCCCAGTTTTTCCACAGCGTGTTTCTTTCCAGTGTGTCTCCTTTACTAGTCACACACAGCACTTCACTTCTGATATTTCTGACCACCAAATTTGTGGAGATTTTACCTCCGGGAATTGCCTGTGACACCAGCTGGGATCCTAACATTCAACTCAATTATGACTACCTGGAGATAGCATCAGACCCCACAGGTTGAGGGCTTAGTCCCACAAGACTGCCCCTCCTCCTGCAAATTCAGATGCCAGTCACAAGCATGGACGCTTCTGACCAACAAGCTATAGATGGGAGGTTCCAACGACCTCCTCCTTGGATTCAGCTAATTTGCTAGGGCAGCTCACAGACCTCAGGAATATACTTACTTATGTTTACCAGTTTATTAAAGGATATGATAAAGGATACAGATGAACATCCAAGTGGAAGAGATGTGTAGGGCCAACTATATGGGAAGGGGCGCAGGGCTTCCATGTCCTCTCCAAGTGTACGGCTCTCCCTGCACCTCCACATGTTCACCAACCCGGAATCTCCCCAAATCCCATACTATTGGGATTTTTATGAAAGCTTCCTCAAATAGGCATGATCACTCATTAACTCCACTTTCAGCCCTTCTCCTTTCTCAAGAGAATAGGAGGTGGGGTTGAAAATTCTAAGCTTGGTCTTGGCTTAGTCTTTCTGGTGACCAGCCCTCATCCAGGAGCCATCCAGGAACCCACCCAGAGTGACCTTATTAAAACAGAAGACACTCTTATTACCCAGGAAATTACAAGGGTTTCAGAAGCCAGGGGTCAAAGATCAAATATTAGAAAAAAAGAGGTTATGAGTGCTCTTATCACTTAGGAAACTACAAGAGTTTTAGGAGCTCTGTGCAAGGAACCAGGGGCAGAGGCCAGTATGTATTTTCTATTATCTCACACATACCAAGCATCAAACATTTGGAAAGAGTTCAACCCAAGAACAGCAATGGCAAAATCTAAATGGAAAGTATAGAAAGAACCCACATTCTTTAGGGAAAAAAAGACATGTGGTAGGGAAAAGCTACAAACTGAAGTAGAAAGATCACTGGCTTCTGTCAATTAACACTAGTAAAACAATTCTTCCTGAACTCAGGATTTCCTGAGCCCAGAATTTCTGGACACTCATCTAAGAGTCATTACCCTTTGTCAAGTGGCAGAAAGCTGCCCATACACTTGAATTAAAAACTTTTTATCAGGTAAACACTAAAGCTTCAAATCTAATTCCTGAATGGTCCCTAATTACTAATATAAACCACCGTACAACCTAATAATTGTTGAGATGGAAATGGAGATAGATGCCCATCAGATGCCCCTATCATTTCGTCAGAAATATCATCAATCTCCAATAACAAGCAGGAAGTAGAATAGCTTTGTACAAGACTAGGCTTAGAATGAAAACTATAATTCTATCAATTTAAAGACAGCATAAATATTACAGCAGAAAAAGTTCCCTCCTTCTCTTCTGATACACATACCAAATGTCTATTTCCCATCTTCTTTAAAATGGCAAGGGAGGGCATGAATAAAACAGAGTAAGGAAGCAGAGAGAAAAACACCAAGATTTCTAAAAGGAATGTATAACCAAGGGATGATGTCAAGGCATTAATAGTGAAAATACAAAAACACCAGATCTGACACACAGACTGAGGCTTAATATCACCCAATCAGCACATTCTCTCCTTAAAGGAAAAGTCCAAATGAAAAGCCAAATTATAATCAAAAGGCAGGTATATTCTCAGAACAAGGTTTCCCAATGACTAAGAATTTTCTATCATGATACCAAAGGCTTCACTGTATGGACAAAAATGACAATTAAGTTGACTATTAGTGTTGGCTGATCAGTGACTCAAAAACCTTGATTCAAATAATCTTGACTATATTTCGCATTAGGCCACCTCCTACACAGGCCAACTGTTGATGACAACTAGCTTCATTCAGACACTAACCCTTGGTAAAATACAAAGAGCATCATGGATCAATCTGCTAAACACTGATATATAAGTAGTGGAAATATTTCCCTTCAGAAAGTCTCATGAAATAAGAATCAAATGAATAAATGTAGTAGAAGCACATTACTTTAGATTACCCTCTCTGAGGGACTGGATTACACTTTCCACTGTAGTCAAGAGTGACGAAGACAACCACTGTAACACCAACATCTGCAGAGAATCACAAAACCAAAACCCAGAGCTCCTTTAAGAAATCTGTTAGAGTGAATGGCAAAAATGACAAGACTTTTCTAGTCTATTCTGAAAGAGTTCCAGATATATTCTATAACATTCCTCTATAGCACACTCAAGCAATTCTTCTACTCAGAATGGTTAAATTTTCTTACAACCAAGATCTCTTCCTAGTTAAGCCCTTTTAAGGTAAATAGTGAGGTTCTGACAAATTAAACATTTAATACAAATGTGAATTCTTTAAATTACCGTTCATCCAAAATGACTGCTTCACAATAAATAAGAAACATCATAGGCTATTTCTAGCTCTTTAAGGCAATAATTTTAATTGGGATTGGGATTAAAAAATAATTGTAAAAGTCTTTAAAATATACAATACATAACATACAAAATTAGAAAATTACATGTACATAAATCTTTCCTTTTTGCAATAAAACATTTCATGTGTGAACGTTTAAATTACATTTTTCAGATAGTTTTTTTTTTTTTAAGATTTTTTATTTATTTATTTGAGAGAGAGAATGAGATAGAGAGAGCATGAGAGGGGGGAGGGTCAGAGGGAGAAGCAGACTCCCTGCTGAGCAGGGAGCCCGATGCAGGACTCGATCCCGGGACTCCAGGATCATGACCTGAGCCAAAGGCAGTCGCTTAACCAACTGAGCCACCCAGGCGCCCTTTCAGATAGTTTTTTAAAAGGCAGATCTACGACTACAAAGTAACCTATACCTGAATTCTGCCATAACAAGGGGATAATCTAACTTTACAACACTGGCTCTCTCTACAGATTTTTGCCTCTAGAAAATAATACAAAATGGATCCACTGAGTAATTAGCAAAATTGTAGTCTCTTTTCCAGTTTACAAATGACAAGACAAAACAACTATACAACCTGGCACTTTAAAGTTTCTCATGTTAATATGAGACATATTGCACTTTCAGAAAATGAATGTTTTACAATCCTGTGTTGATAATAAAAAAATCCTTAAAACTGAAGCATTTAATTAAATGAAGCAAATTACAGATGATGTTGACAATTACCTTCCACTAATGAATGGCTAAGAGACTAAGTATCTACTTGTTAACCTGGAAAAGGTGTCCCTTTTATTTCACATGGCTAACCCTTATCTTTTAGTCCTCAGCTGTTACTTAACCTTTCAGAGGCCTTCTCCAAAGGCAGATTAGATGCCCTAGTGACACACTACCAATAACAAAGTACTTCCACTAGTGTTTAAATACACTGTATTATAATTTTCTGGCAGTGACTGGCACAAGTAGGCATTCAAATAACTGCTGAATGAAAAGGTTAAAAGTAAACATGTCAGAATGGCTTCAAAGTGGTAGAGAAGTCAACCCTTCAGATCAGGCTGTGGCTGCAAATAAGGGGTGGGGATGGGAGCAGAGGTAGGAGTGCCATGGGTGGGAGGGTACACTCCCTTGTGAATGAGAAAGGTTTTCAAAAGCTTCTAAAAGTAGTATGATGGTCAAACATGACAGTAAGACTAAGAATGACCATATGTGGACTTACACTAAACCATTCACTTTTATAATGATATACATGATTGGTTTAAAAATTAGATGAATCAATTTAAGAAAAACAATACATATTTTATTTTTTAAGTTATTTGAAAGATTCATAAATTGGAAAAAAATCTCACCTGTCATGGGATCAAAGAGCTGATTAGCTTCTAAGTCTGTAAAAGTACTACTACAGACAGGACACTTGAAGGAAGCCCGGTTGGTGGAATCTCTCTCATCAGTTTCAATCCTCCTTCTCATGTGATCCAATTTATATTTTACCACATTAACAAGAGTACGGTAATTAATAAAGTAGTAGTTATGGCGAGTGGTTTTCCCATCTGCAGCAGTCTCTACCCTCATTCTGCATTTGATGAACTTGTCTCCCTTTAAATTATTCAAAACTGATCGAAGTTGCTTCCGATCAAACTTGAGCAGCTCCAGCATATCCTCCTCTTTCACACAGGGGTTCCGGATCAAGATGTCCAAGGCCAAAGCATGCTCAATGCCATAAAACCCCCGGATCACATACTTGGCTAACCTCTTCAATGCTGCAGGAACCTCGGTGAGGACATCAGGATCTGCCATCTTTAGCAGCAAACTTCAACTTTAAATAAACCAAATTCAGAAAAAAAAGAGATTAGCTAGGCATAAGGACACAGTAATCATTTTAAATCTAGAATAATCAACCCATTAGGTAACTGGCAGCTACCACCCTTGAAGTGCCACAAAGGTACTCAAGCCATTGTTTTAAAAGACTCATAATGCCTGGGCGCCTGGGTGGCTCAGTTGGTTAAGCGACTGCCTTCGGCTCAGGTCATGATCCTGGAGTCCCCGGATCGAGTCCCACATCGGGCTCCCTGCTCGGCAGGGGGTCTGCTTCTCCCTCTGCCCTCTTCCCTCTCGTGCTCTCTCTCATTCTCTCCCTCTCAAATAAATAAATAAAATCTTTAAAAAAAAAAAAAAAGACTCATAATGCCTAAGCATTTAAACAGAGAATAAGATTTTCCTCTAGAGTACAAAGATTACACTTAAAAAGCTTGACATATTTCTTAAATGTTAATTTTCATGATCTACAGTGCTTGATTCTAAAAAGTAACTTACTACTTACAGCAATGATATATCAAGCCCACTTTATTTTGGAAAGAGAAACAAAAAAGATAAATGACGCCTCACCACTGTTAATGCTATAGATCTTTAGGAATGCTGGAAAACCCCTGAGAAACCTAGCAGTTAGCATATCCTTAAAGTGTCTTTATTTCTTTTCTTGAGTAAAATTTTTCTACCAAAATCTATTCTAGGATGTTTTACTTAGTCATGCTCTCACAATAAAATCATAAAAAGCCGATAAACACATAAGTAATCCCCGGATGGGTGTTTGGCAAAATTACTGTTATAAATCTGAAAGAAATTAACACTTAGATCCAGATAGCTTTACCAACCTTGCAAAGTTAAATCTGACGACCAATTAAGTAAATAGTCCTTAAATTAAAAAAAAAAAAAGCCCAAGATATCCTTAAATACTGGATCCCTTCTTGCAGGACAAAGCAGAGGCTAACTGTACCCAATTCTCATGTCATGACCCAGAAGACTGTCTTCCACAAGCCCAAACTGGCATGGGCTAGACTCTGACGTGGCTGTTAAAAAGCCTGCGCTTTGGAATTCAGTTAGCCTGCTTTTTTTAGTAGCTGTGTGATCCTGAGCAAATCCCTTAAACAACTTCACATTTTACTCTGAGAAATAAGGATAATATCAATTACCTAAATGAGGTTGTTGGGTGAATAAATGAGAATGTTAAGCAATATGCTTATTAGGAAGTACTTGTTGATAAGGATAGCTTCCATATTGACTTCATATGTCCCATACTAAAAATGGCCAGGCTACCTACACAGGCTACGACTAGTGAAATTTCCCTATACTATAGGGAAATGCTTAACAGAGACATCCCACTGAACTATTTCAATAGAGAATCATATTCTGTTATTACTATTAGTTTCTATTGAACCTTTTATTTATAATCAGTGGTTATCAATGCAATCAGATTTAATACCTTTTTTAGAATATTTTTATATCCACAGTACTATACTATCAAGGTATTCCTAAACAACCAATCTAAGCACATATTTTTGGGGAGAAATACAATGCCCTGTGTGTAATAAAGGAAAAGGAAAGTCAATTGTAGTATTTCAGATTGTAAATAATCACGCATGACTATACACAAGAGATAAAGCAGCACCTAGATCCAAACCTGTAGTCCTAGAACCTTCCTGTCATCCCAATGCTTAAGGATGCTGAGCAAGTACCTGGGTTCAACACCAGAGTAGTATCATAGCATACTACTGGGTACATTTTGTTCTCCTTTCCAATTTGGTCTATACATTGTACTTGATCCCAGTTTTTTGTTTGCTTTGTTTTACATGCTCCACAGTTGGCAGAACACAACATATAACCTCTGAAACATCCAAAAGACAAAAAATGGCAGACAAATGTCAAAATAAATTACTTTTTCAGTATTATTTTCTACAGTTATATTGCCCTCCTTGACCTCCCACCCCATACACTCCATTTTCTAGACCAGTGGTTCTCAACCCTGGCTGTAAAGCAGAATCATCTGGGGAGCATTTAAAAATACCCATCCTGGGCCCCATTGCCAGAGATTCTGTTTCAGCTGGTCTGGGAGAGCCAGAGAAGGCATCATGTTATTTTAAAAGCTCTTTAGGTGACTCCAGTACACAGAAAAGTCTCTGACCACTGTTCCAGACAAATTTGGTGGGTGGCTATCACATGTCCTGCCAATGCACATTATCATTTTGCCTGTTTCCTTTGCCTGAAACACCTGAGGGGGCACTAAAGATTTGAATAAGGGAGTATTATGAGGGACTCTGCAGGACAATACTTTTGGGTTTTGAATCCCAGTTCCACCATTTCCTCGCCTGTGACCCTACAAAATTCTCAGTTTCCTCACATATAGAAGTAACTGACAGCACCTTCCTCACAGATTTGAAGTATGGATTAAATGAGATAATTCATATAAAGTGTTCTGTTTTCAGGGCTGGAATCATAAGAGTATCATTAAATACTGGCATTGATAATAAGACCCTCTATATAGAAAAGTGACTCTTAGAATAATTCTAAGAGGAATGAACTGAAGTATTGAAGATGAGGTACTGCAGAAGTATTAGGAGCCATAGTAACCAAACCTAAACTAAGGAAGAAGAGGGCAGGATGAATGAAATTTATTATAGAAACAAAATTAAAAGAATCTGATAATATATTGGAAGTGGAGTAACAGAGTAGGAAAATTTTAAGTAGTTATTTGGGTTTTTCTTTTTTTAGAATATTTTTTATTGGTAAAATACACATAACACAAAATTTATCAATTAACCATTTTTAAGTATACCAGTTCAGTGATATTAAATACAATCATAATGTTGTACAATCACCACCACCACCTCCATAAGTCTTTTCATCTTGTAAAACTGAAATGCTACACCCATTAAACAATGACATATTTAATGTTATTAAATAACTGCACTGAGCCAGTGTGGCTAGGAAGAGAATACTACCACTATGAAAAATGGGTTAACACCTGAAAGAGGAACAGGTTTATGAGAAATGAGGCATTCACTTTTAGATGCTTGTCTCTGAGGAAATACCAGAGAATATTCCATGAAGATGTCCAGTAGGTAGCTGAACAAATGAAAGTGGAGCTCAGGAAAGAAGGCATGCTGTTCCAGCTTATGCAAACTCTCTACATTCTAAAATCATCCTTCCTGACCATTTTGTTCTCTCCTCTACCACTTCTACTTCCCCACTTACGATGAACCTCCTACTCAGGTCTTTGGATTTGTTACATTACTTAAGTCAGAGGTCTCAAACTGGCAGCCTCTGTCACATTGTTTGACCCAAAGAACATTTTGAAAATTTTCTGAATTAGTTGTCAACATTGAAAAATCGTGAAATTTCACATAAATTTCAACTTTAAGCTTGAAAATTGGAAATATCTAAGGGAAAAAGTGAGACCATATTCCCACATAGAAACAATAACCTGAAGCTGAAGAGAGCAGTTGACAGTTTTAAACAGGGAAGGAGCCTGGCTGGTCTCTGCAGACTTTTGAAAGTATGACCTTATAGCACCAACTTTTGCTTCTTCTTTTTAGACTCAGAGTCCATCAGTCACCTCCTAGCCTCCCTACCCATCCAGACCCCCAAAGGCAAGTGGTTTTGTTTTTGAACCATGTTTTCTCATCATACAAAAATTTAGCCAGGCACCAGGCACAGAGTTGGAGAAACAAAGTTGAAATGAATGCTTTCTCTGCATTCTCTTTATCCTTGTCAGCCTCATCTCCAGTCACACTGGCATTCTCTCAATTCCATGAGCCACACATGCTTTCTCCATCACCAGGCCCGGAACAAACACCACATGCTGTTCTTTCTGCCCACAAAGCTAAGCTCAAACTCCCTTCTAATCATCCTTCACATATAAAATGACATTTCTCAGAGAGACCTTCCCAGATTCCCCTTAGTAGCTTAAAATGTTTCCCTTTCACACAGAGCTCTTTCCCTTTTTTCCTTGCAGTGAACAGATCTGTACTTTCTTCATGTCTATCTCTTGTTCACCACTTTCCAGCATCTAGCCAAGCTAATCAAGCACTTTCATAAAACTTTCCGTAAGTCTCCTAAGCACGTGTTCACCCAATATGCCCACCCTGCCAGCTCCCCCTCGCCCCCCAGTTCACTTCCTCCATGCTGCTTCCAGAGTAGAAAAAGAGAGGCTACTGAAAACCTCCTTAAACTTCAAATGGTTTTAGGCAGGAGGTGACAGGCTCAAATTCGCTATTTTAAAAGACTATGCTGACTACAGGATGTGAAATAAAAGAGAAAGGAGTGGATGCGGGAGTCCAGTTAGATTATTTCAGTATACCACTATTCCAGTTCTGGGAGAACTTGAATTCTATACGAATAACTGTGGTTTTTTCAGTTACCATGTTTCATGGTACTTTCCACACGTTCATACATAAAGCGGCATATCACCGCCAAAGCTGTGGACCAGCTGCCCTCCAAGAACTCGGTTCAGTAATGTTCTCTACTCCCCAGTGACAGACCCCGAGGCCCTAAATTCCCTCGGACTGTGCCAGCTGAGTCCTGGGGCCACACTCGGCGCATCCAAGCCCATCCTACCCGAGGTTGTACACTGGCCGCTCCGGGGTCAATGGTTCTTTGGAGGACCAAATCAAGAGAGTAGCTAAAGGGAGGCGGGTAGCTAAGGAGAAAGGAGGGAGAAGAGGGAGAAACCCTGAAATGCGACGCCGGACCAGGGAATCGAGAACAAGGAACAGGGAACAAGGTTTACCAAAACGAATCCTCGAACACTCCCACTACAGCTTCCCTCAGCGCCTCAACTACCGGCTTAAACGAGCCACGCCACTTGTGCGACAAGGAAAACGCCTTAATCCTGCGACCAGCTTTGGAACCCACCCACCACTTTTTAACCATGCCGGCCAATCAGCACAGTGAGGCCTTCAGTCAAGACAGTCACACCCCGACTAGCCAATGAAATTGAAGGTTCTCCCTTACATACCCAGCTCTGGTTGGCCTACCATCCCGGAACAGGCGTTAACTCCAGGCTGTAGCAAGATGGCGTCCTTGGATCGAGTGAAGGTACTGGTATTGGGAGACTCAGGTGAGTGGTTTAATCCACCTCTGGGGCTCCCGACACTTTTGAGTTATCTGTTAACCCTCTCCCTTCACTATTCCTCCGCTCCTGCAACGATCCGGCTCCTGCCATGGCTGAAAGCCCTCTCAAGGTCTAAAAACTACACTTCCCAGAGGACTTTGCTCTATTTGACGAAGGTGGCGTTGCGCGGGTGGGGGGCGCCGAGCCCCGGCCTTTCTCCGCCTTCGCAGCTTTCCGAGTTGGTCTCCTTGGCGACTGCAGCCTAGGGATGTATTGTCAGTTCCTTTGTTTTATAAAAGATATGCAGACATTGTTGGATTGGGCGCTGTGAAGTTGGGATCGTGCCTTCAAGAGATTGTGTTCATTACGGAATTCAAACATGCAGTAATGACACTGTTCCAAATGCTTTACATATATCAATTCATTTAGCTTGATAGCAGCCCTATTAACCCCATTTTACAGTTGAGAAAAGTGAAGAGGAGAGAGGTAAATGACAGAACCTGCCCATGTATTTAGACACTAAGGCATATTATGAAATTAAATATTGGGTGGTAGCCCTGTTCTACTCTCAGCTGGGTTTCTTGATTTCTTAGTTCTCTGTAATCCTAATTAAAAACCTATTATGTGCTAGGTTGTAAGAAATAGAGCAATTAAGATAAAGCCGTATTATGAAACAGCTGCGATTTAATGCTGAGCTCAATTTAATCCTAGTGTTAAAATTCTTTTGACGCCTTGAACTTTTGAGAACTAAAATTGAAGTCTGCATTTCCCCCTCCCACCTCTCTACCCTCCTCTTTTTTATCATAACTTCCACTTCTGTGCTCTTTAAGAACTTGGAATAAATGCTAACCTTGCATTTCGTAGATGTGCTTTTCTGGAGTTAACCTATGAATGTGTGTTGTGAGCAAAGACATTGTACCAGATGCTTGGAGGTGGAGAGAATATACCCCAAACAGCTTGACAACTAGCCTTTCAGACTGTGTACAATTGTGGTGGAGAGGAGGAGGTTAAGAACGTTTCCACATTGCCTGAAGATTATTTGCATTGCAAAATATTCTATAGATAGCATTATTTAATATTCCCTAAAGAAAGTTGCATTATGAAATTCTGTGAATATAATCCAGTTTGTCAACTTCAGTTCTTTAGCTTGAAGTGGTGCTGAAATTAATTTAATGAAGTCACTCAGTTTTATATAAATGAATAAAGTAATGATGGTCTAAATGGACTTGGCAAGAGTATCACCAAGTAGAATTTGAGACTGGAATTCAGAGCTAACATGGTTCATGATACCTGAAGTAGGTGTTCTCTCTCAGTTTTAATTCACTTTTCTATTGCATCTAACAAGCCCTTATGTTACATATTGTTGGAACTAGTCGATTTTTTCTTCTTCACAAAAATTACTTAAGTATCTGCTACACAGCAGGCACTACAGTAAGTGCTGAGGCTATAACTGTGTAATCGATGCATTACATAACAGGGTTGAATTAGCTGCTGCATTAAATGTGGAAAAGTGATCAGGCAATTAGTAAGCTTTTCTTTTTCCTTATAGTTTAGTTGTAAAACAGAAGACATAGTCATGCCCACTTGGTTGATCTTGTCATACATTCACGGATGTTAGGCTATGTGTGCAGACGCTTAACGACTGAGCCACCCAGGCGCCCCAGTACCTCCCAAAATTCTTAAAGAAATGAATAGTTTGCCAATTTTCCTGGCACTTCCTGTTCTTACTGTTGACAAGTCTATCCAGTGTTAGTCAATTCTTTTTTCTTAAGATTTTATTTATTTATTTGACAGAGAGAGCGAACACAAGCAGAGGGAGTGGGAGAAGCAGGCTTCCCACTGAGCAGGGAGCCCGATGCGGGGCTCGATGAGGGGTTTAATTGTCTGTATTGAAAAAAATAAAAAGAATTAAAGGGAAACCTGGGAAAATACTGGATTCAATTACATCAGACAGCTAATATAAAGAGAGGTTATGTAAATTGATAAAGCCATTAGATAAATGGGCAGAGAGCATCAACAAATAATTCATAAGAAAGGAAAGACAACTGATTAACAAAGGTAATTGTAATGTAGATCTTTACCAGAAGGTAAAGAAATGTAGACTAAAGCAAGATGTCACTTTTTTTCTTTTATCAAATTAATATAGATGAAAAAGAAACAACATACATACTGTTGAGGTGCAACAGGACGTGCAGGCTTATATGTATGACTGGTAACAGAGTAACCAGATGAAAGTTGTCAACATACATCAAGAATTTGAAATGCTCATTTCCTTTTATATACTAATTTCGCTTCTGGGAAGATATACTAAGGAAATAATTTTAATTTGAAACAAAAATTTGAACAGTCCTCTCTTAGCATAGTGAAAAATTCAAAACATCCTACATACCTAATAATGAGAGGGAATGGTTAAGTAAATTGTTGTCTACTCTCTGAACTACTGTGGAGACATTAAAAATGTTTATGAAGATTCTATAATAACATGGAAAATTTTAGCCTCTAAATAAATACTAATTAAGGCCCTGTTCTGAATACTGGAGATACAAACGATGACTAAACCCAGTTCCAACCCTCAAAAAACTTAAACAGAGTGAATAAAACCTATAAACAAAGAAGTGTAATAATGTGTTTTCAGTGCTTTGTAAAAAAATGTGCAGAGTACAGTGGAGACCGAGAGGATGGTGGATAGTGAGTATCCTTAGTTCTATCTCTGTGGAATTCAGAAGGACTTTATAACTAGAAAGATCCTGAGTCTTGAAAGATTAATTCACCAGGCCAGTGGGGAAGGGGAAATGACGAGGGAGGATGGGGAGGATATTCCAGACAGAACCAGCTGTACAAGCAAAGGCCTATATTGTATTGTTTTTAAGTACACCATGTACATATTCCCAGTAACAACTTGCTTTTAGAAGAATCCTGCTTGTGATATTAAATGAACTTACATATTGCTCAAAGGGCTCTTCAGGGAATTTTTCCTTTTTTTAAAAATTCTTTCCAGATTGTCTCTAAATACAACTTTTTATAATAAATAAACGTAACTGATAGATTCATACACAGTAATGCACACAAAGAGATGGTCTAAATTTTTGATATAACTAGTGTTGCATAAAGATTCACCAACTATGCTTGTTATAATGACATCCCAAAATGCTGTGAATTGAATGAGTGATCTACATACAGGTAGACAGAAGGACTCATCCTCTTTCCTCTTCCTACAGATGTCCTAATGCTAGTTCTGGCATTAATAACTACATTACCTGAACCCAAGAGATCTATATGAAAATAAAGTGCTGCCTTAGAAGAGGGAATAGAGTATTTCTCTTTTTCGAAAGGGTATGGTGTGACCACCCTTTAAACAACTATACTTTACATATCATTATTACTGGCGTATGCTCAGACTTTCGTCATGATAAATATTTCAGCATATCTCTTATTTGACTAGAGTTCTTATATCTTTTACAGGTGTTGGAAAATCTTCACTGGTTCATCTTCTGTGTCAAAATCAAGTCCTGGGAAATCCGTCATGGACTGTGGGCTGCTCAGTAGATGTCAGAGTATGTGTTTCTTATATTTTAGTTTTTCTGTAGTCATATTAAAGATAAGTCCTTCAAACTACATGATCAAATTATAGTACTGTAGTCAAAACTAATAATAATAGCTGGGCTTTATTAACCACCTGCTCTGTGCTAGATACTATGCCAATTAATTACCTTACATGTCTTTCCTAACTTAATCTTTTTAAACTGTGAGGTATAACTGCAGAAACTGAGGCATAGAGAAATAAAGTACCTTGATCAAATTGACTCAGTGCAATAAAAGCAAAGTCAGGATTTGATCCTAAATAGTCTTAATCCAGTCTACCACCATACCACCCTGAATGGACCCAATCTTGTCTAAATAGTCTGAATCCAGGGGATTCAGTTTTAATTACTGTGCTATGTATCTAGAGTTCACTTAACATGCTCCATAAATAATTCTATGTAATCCTTTTGCACTAAGAGAGACACCTTTTGGCTAGAAATATATGTAAAGGCAAAAGCTTCTGGAGCCTTAGCTGTAGGTAGGTCATCTATTCCACCTCACATTTAGGAAACTCAGGTGCAGTTTCCACCAAATTAACTGTCTTCCCAGATACTGTTGGTCTTTGCTAATCTCAGCTAGTCCTATCCAAATGTCTCTTCTGGTAGCATACATCTCTCCATTGAGTTAAGAAATAAATAGGAAAGGAATGGTAATTAGCTCAATTGACAATTATTTTCTTTTAGTTCTTTGAAGCTATTGTTCCACAGACTATGACTTACATTGCTGCTGATTGGAAATCTTTTGTCAGCCTAATTAATATTCCTTTGAAGGTAATTTCTTCTCTCTGGTTGCTTTTAAAAGATTTTTTTTTTTTTTTGATGTTCTGTAGTTTTACTAAAACATGTCTAGGTATGGGTTCGTTTTTAGTCACGCTATCAGAAGGTTGTGCCTCTCACAACTGTCGTCATTTTTCAAAATTTTTAGCCATTATCTACTGTCTTCCTTCATTCCATCTCCTCCTTTTGCACTTCTGTTAGATTTTTGTCCTCTATATCTTTTAATTGTAATTCCATGTGTTCTGTTCTTTATTTCTCCTTTGTGTATTCTGGATCACGTACTCATATCTGCCTTCCAGTTAATTAAGAATCTCTTCAACTATGTCTAATCTGCTCTTTAATATATCCACTAAGTTTTTCATCTTTGTAACTGTAATTTTTTATTTCTAGATACTCCTTTTGGTTCTTTTTCAAATGTCAAGATTTTTCACGATATCCTAATCTTTCATTATGGATTTACTTTTTATTTTAATTATTTTCAACATACTTTTTTATGGTTTTTTTTTTATTTTTTTTTTTTTTTTCTGAGTGCGTGGTAGATATTCTAACTTGCTGTGTATGCTGACTATGGTTCATGGAAACGTATCTCTTTGTATGGTTTATAATTCTTTGAAGATGATCACATCTTCAGCAGGATTTTTTTCCCTCTTCTCTGTGGAAGTTCTATATGCTGTGTCATGAAAGTACGGTAACTTTTCATTTCTGTTGCTTCCAGAGCCCTAGGGATTTCAATGGTACTTGAAATTTCAAAGCTAGGAGTTTCTATGCCATCTAGATAATGTATATTCTCTAAATATTTGATTACAGTACAGGCCTGTGGTTTCCATTTTTTTTGTGGACCCTTTATCCTGTACCAGCCCTACCTAGGGTCCCTGGCAGAAAGTTTTTCCTGCTTTCCTGAGCCAGTGGATAGTTTTTCCTACTCTCATTCACTGACTGGGCCGGATTTCATGAAGGGAACTATCGTCTGGTCTTTGTCACTTACCTATGTATATTCTTTTTTTTTTTTTTAAAGATTTTATTTATTTATTTGAGAGAGAGAGACTGAGAGAGAGAGAGCATGAAAGGGGGGAGGGTCGGAGGGAGAAGCAGACTCCCCGCCGAGCAGGGGCGCCCGATGCAGGACTCGATCCAGGGACTCCAGGATCATGACCTAAGCCGAAGGCAGTCGCTTAACCAACTGAGCCACCCAGGCGCCCTCACCTATGTATATTCTTGTCTTAAAAGCCAGAAAACAGATCTCTATTCCTAGATGGGCACTTAAACTCCAGACACTGGCCCCTGAAGCTATCTCTGAATCTGGGTCAGTTCCCACTTCTCACTCTGATTTTAAGTTCATTTCTAGCATCTGAGGATTTCCCTTTCTTTTTCTTGAGCTTTTCCTCTTTATTTTTTAAAAACATTTTTATGGCATTTCTGTGAACTTGAAGTCAGAATGTCTGGGAATGTCTGTGTCATTTCAGCCTGCCATGTTCCCAAATTCTTAGCTGTAGAAGAAAACAAATACTAGATAATAAGTTCATTTGGCAACTTGTCAATAGCAAGTTCTGGACAAAATTTCCTTATGGATTTTCCTAAATCCCTTTCAGTGAGAGAGCATAACATATTGAAAAGAAGAGAGACATGAAAAGACATTTCTCCAAAGAAGACATACAAATGGCCAACAGACACTTGAAAAATGCTCAACATTACTTGGCATCAGGGAAATCCAAATCAAAACCACAATGAGATACCACCTCACACCAGTCAGAATGGCTATAATTAGCAAGTCAGGAAATGACAGATGTTGGCGAGGATGCGGAGAAAGGGGAACCCTCCTACACTGTTGGTGGGAATGCAAGCTGGTGCAGCCACTCTGGAAAACAGTATGGAGGCTCCTCAAGGAGTTAAAAATAGAGCTACCCTACAACCCAGCAATTGTACTACTAGATATTTATCCAAAGGATACAAACATAGTGATTTGAAGGGGCACATGCACCCCAATGTTTATAGCAGCAGTGTCCACAATACCCAAAATATGGAAAGAGCCCAGATGTCCATCGACACATGAATGGATAAAGAAGATATGGTGTGTACACACACACACACACACACACACACACACACACACACACACAGGAATACTACTCAGTCACCAAAAAGAATGAAATCTTGCCATTTGCTATGACATGAAAGGAACTAGAGAGTATCATGCTAAGTGAAATAAGTCAGTCAAAAAGACAAGTGCTATATGATTTCACTCATATGTGGAACTTAAGAAACAAAACAGATGAACATAGGGGAAGGGAAGGAAAAATAAGATGAAAATAGAGAGGGAGGCAAACCATAAAAGACTCTTAACTCTAGGAAACAAACGGAGGGTTGCTGAAGGTAGGTGGGTGGGGAGAAGCGGAAATTGTGTGATGGGCATTAGGGAGGGCACTTGATATAATGAGCACTAGGTGTTATATGCAATGGCTGAATCACTAAATTCTACCCCAGTAACTAATAATACAGTATATGGTAACTAAATTGAATTTAAATAAAGAATTTTAAAAAAAGAAACTTAAAACTCCCGCTTCCTGGGTCAGTTCCCATATTGCCTTTTGCTTCCTCAAGCGTGACCTTAGACTAATCAGTTTACTTCTGAGCCTTAGTATATCTTCTGCAGAATAGAGGTAAATAATATCTGCTTTAGCTAGCCTACAGGTTTGTAGGTGATGTTACACTGTGACTGATTTTACCAGAATGAGTGTGGCACTAACTGACTCCTAAAGCCAGTTGGCCTGAATTGCATTATTGCTAAAGAATGGGCATGTGGAGGTGAAAGTTACCTTGCTTTTATTACTCTTCACTGTATCTTGTATCTTGGGCTGGTTGGCCTCTGTCTTCCATCTTTGAGAAGAATGAATTTTTTGAATGACAATATAAGTAAAAGGCATTTTTAAATGATAATCTTAAGGAAAGTTGCCATAAACATGTAAATTGTTTTGACTATTGTTATAATAAAGTGAACAGTTCTTTGCTTTAGCAAGAATGATTAAATCTGATAAAACCATTACCTAAATAGCTTAGAAGAACACTTTCTTCTGTAGCAGCTTTAAATTGCAGTTACAGCTTCTGTGTTATTGAAACCTGAGCGAGGATATCTCCAGAATCCTTGTAGATCCATGAATACACCCTCTTCAAAACTCTTAGAAACAATTACCCCATTTAGCTCATTTCACATCTAAGAGCCAACTAAAAATAGAGATGATAAAGGTGATAATGTAATTAATTGTTTAATTTCAAGTACTGGGTGAAACTAATGAGCTTAATGTATGTACTCAGTAATTACTAACATTTTGGATTTAGTATGCAGTGAAGAGGTGTGCATACTGAATTGAAGGGAAAAGAGAGAAAAGTTTTATTTTGCAGTATTCTTCATTCATTACTGTCTTCTAATTTTGTTGCCCTAAGTCTAATGGGACTAATATAAATGCATGGTACTCTTAATTATGAAAACAAGACTTACAGAATCTAATCTTTTCACAAATTACAAATAAGGAAGTTGACTTGTCATTTCTAGTTCACTTTAATGGGATTTTAACTTTCTAATTTACACATTGCATACAGTCAATATTTATTGACTTCCTCTTTGGGCAGCATAATAATGTGCAAGCACTGGGGAGAAACTAAAAAAGAAAAGACAATCTCTATCCTCGCTAAGAATGTGAAGTAAGATCTAGTAGGTGGGATAAGATATGAATGATTTTAGAAATAATAATACGAATGATGGCTAATATTTCTTAGTGCTTACTTTGGCTAGGCACCCATTTTACATACTAATTCATGTAAGTCCCACAACAACCCTTCAAGGGCGGTACTATTATTTCCCCTATTTGAAACACGAAGAAGTGGAGGTACGGAGGTGTTAAATGTCTTGTTCAAGGTCACATTGCAAGTAAGTTATAGGGTTGGGATTCAAACCCAAGCAATCTGGTTCAAGAGCCTGTGCTCTTTTTTTTTTTTTTTTTTTTTTATGTTATGTTACTCACCATACATTACATCATTAGTTTTTGGTGTAGTGTTCCATGATTCATTGTTTGCGTATAACACCCAGTGCTCCATGCAGAACCTGCCCTCCTTAATACCCATCACCAGGCTAACCCATCCCCCCACCCCCCTCCCCTCTAGAACAGCACTGCTCTGTACTGCCTCTTGTTCCAGAATATATTAAGAAAAAAGTATTCCACTGCTGTTACATACAGTAACCACTAGATTGATGTGGCAATTTAAATTTAAATTAACTGAAATGAAAAATTTAGTTCCTCAGTTGAACTAACCACATTTGAATGCCCAACATCACATGTTGCCAGTGGTTACCATACTGGATATTTCTATCATTACAGAAGGTCATGAGACAGCACTGATAAAGAATGTAAGTGTTAACGCAGTTCAAGAGAAAAAGTGAGGTGCTTATAAAGAATGGAAAATTATATTGGGTGTTAATGACTGAATGGACTATTCCTCAAGAACGGGGATATATGTATATAATAGGTAAAGGAGAAGTGAATGATAATAAATTCAGTTCTGGACATGATGAAGGGAGAGATCTGTGAGCTATCCAACTGAAACTGTCAGAAGGCATTCAGAGATGAGGTGGGGAAGCTCAAGAGAGAATTCTGAGTTGGAATCATCTGCATGGAAATAATCCCAGACCATGAGAGTTGATGAGTTTTTTCACAAAGCAAATTTAGAAAGAGAAGAGCCGAGGGAAAACCTTGGGGTATATTTGGAGAGTTGCAGATGAGAAGAGAGGTCAGAGAAGCATTGATCAAAGAGGTAAGAGGATAGCCAAGATGATGAAATACCAGGAGAGTAAAGGGAGATGAGAATTTCATGAAAGAAGGATTGAGTTTTGATAATGAAATGCTGTAGACATATAAGGACTGAGAGAGAAAAAAAAATTGGTGGTAATGAAGTCATTGCTGACCTTTGAAAGTGTGATGGAATGTTAGTGGCAGAAACCAAATGATGTGAGTAGGCAGAGAGGAAATAGGGACAGATTTAAATCATTCTTGCACAAAGTTTAAAGTTTAAATAAAGGAGTGAATGGGTACAGAATACAAGAGAAAAGTGACTTTAAAAAAAAATAGGGGACATGAGTTTGGCTAAAGGCAAAATCAGCTTACTGGAAAGGAAAAGGCAATTAGCAGTAACCTTTATATTACTCATTCATTCATTTGTTCGTTTAGTACATATATTGCCTACCCACTAGGAATCAGGAATTGGAAGTATAGCAGCAAATTAGACAAGTTCAATTCCTACTCCCCTAGTACACTCTCCTAGTTGCTCTTTTCTATCTTTGTCTCTTTTCTCCCAACTTTCTCCTAAGACCTCCTGCCTTCCTGCCTCTCTTGAGTAACTCTGCAGGCATACATACTAAACCACACTATTAGCATCGACAGCATCCAGTGTTCTTTCTTGATGTGTATCATTTTCTTTTTTTTTTTTTTAAAGATTTTATTTATTTATTTGACAGAGACAGACACAGCGAGAGCGGGAACACAAGCAGGGGGAGTGGGAGAGGGAGAAGCAGGCTTCCCGCTGAGCAGGGAGCCCAATGTAGGGCTCGATCCCAGGACTCTGGGATCATGACCTGAGCCGAAGGCAGCCGCATAACGACTGAGCCACCCAGGCGCCCCTGATGTGTATCATTTTCTTTACTAAATTTCTTTCTGCTTTTTATTTACTTACTTTGGGAAGGTGTACAGTATATTTTACTGATGGTACATGACCCTTCTTTAGGGGGTGTGGGATGGAAACTGTAGAGGTCAGGAGATTCTCAGTGTTTTGGGGGATGAGGTGGGGCAAGGACTCCTCATCAGCTGAGGCCCTCTCTCTTCCTATTGCTGTCACTGGCACTGGTGGTCCAGGGAGCTCTTATTCCTTGGAGGTCATGTGGACCATACGGTCCACCACCCCATTGCCATAGCCAAATTCATTGTCATACCAGGAAATGAACTTGCCAAAGTGGTCATAGAGGGCAATGCCAGCCCCAGCAGTGACATGTAGTATGAAAGGTGTTAAGGATCACTCTTAAGTTTTTGGCCCTTTAAGTAACTAACTGGAAGGATGGAATTGCCTTTTACTAGGAGAAAAACAGGCTTAAGGGGAAGATTGGGAAATTATTTTCAGGTATGTTAACTTTTAGATGCCTATTAGACATCCAAATTGTAGTCTGGTGGATATGGTAGCCTGAAGTTCAAGGGACTAGTCCAGTTTGGATATAAATTTGGAATTCATCAACATAATGATGACATTTAAAATCATAAGATTGGATGAAGTTGTCAAGAGAGCCAGTATTAATAGAGAAGAAAAGAGATCCAAGAACTAAACCTTGGGACACTAACAATTAGAGGTCAGGGAAGTAAAGACAACCCAAATGCAGACTGAAAAGGATTAGCCAGTGAAATGGGAAGAAAACCAGGAGTGTGTGATAACCTGGAAGCTAAGTGAAAAAATTACTGCAGTGCAGAGGAGTAGTTAGCTGTATCAGATGGGAGAGGAAGATGAAAACTGCTCATTGATCACTGGATTTAGCAATGTGGAAGCCATTGGTGACCTTGATAAGGAATATTTCGGTAGATGATTGGGGCACAAATGGGATAGCAATGAGTTCAAAAGAGAATGTAAGGAAAAGAATGAGAAACTATGGAGAATAGACAACTCTCTAGAGGGCTTTTGCTGTAAAAAGGAATAGAGAAGTGGTATAGCTAGAAGAGGACATGAGGTCAAGAAAAGGTTATTTTAAAATGGGAAAAATTATAGCATGTTTGTATGCTGGGGAAGTAATTCAACAGAGTCAGAAAATTTGATGATAAAAGGGAGAATTGATAGAACTACACCTTTGATAAGAAAAAGGAGATGGGATTCATGTATAAGAAGGGGGTTTAGCCATGGGGACACAGTTTATCTGTAATGGCTGAAGGGAAAGCAGATTATATGGGCACGGATGCAGGGAGGTGGATAGATAGATGAAGAGCAGGTTGTAGAAATTCTCTTCTGATTGCTTTTGTCTCAGGAAGCAAGGGTCTTAGCTGTTCTTAAGGATAGGGAAGAGATACTAGAAATTTGAAAAAGAAGAGAAAATATGAAATTGTCATCTAGAAGAGGAAAAGGACTATGAAATTGATTAAAGGACAGCTCGAAAGGTAGACTTGAATTTAAAATGAAGCTAGTCAGCTTGAATGTGTATTTTTCTGAGCTTCTCATCCAGCTAGCTGGGTTACAGACATGGAATTGGGAGAAAGGTGGATATAGTCAAGGTTGGAATTTTAGTTAAATACAGTGTGAGAGGGGCAAAGGAGGGACTAAAATGATGAATCATGGAATTTATACTTAGGAAGGAAGTGAGGATTTAGAAGTGGAAGGGGATCTGTAAATTATGATTTTTTGAAGATTATTATTATTATGGAATATATGTGTATATATAGGAGGATTATTATGAGAGTTGGGAGTATTGGAGGGAGGAAGCTTGAAAGACAGAAGGCGATCAGAGTCAGAGGTGATATGGGAATGATATGAGTCATGCGGATATGGAATGTCCAGTGCTCTGAACTAGAATGAGGGTGCTACCAGTGTTCTTAGTGGCTATAATAATTATTTTGATGGATTGATTTGTTAGGTTCATGACTACAAAGAAGGAACCCCAGAAGAGAAGACCTACTATATAGAATTATGGGATGTTGGAGGCTCTGTGGGCAGTGCCAGCAGTGTGAAAAGCACAAGAGCAGTGTTCTACAACTCTGTAAACGGTAAAGCATTTTTTATTTCTACCATATATTAATGGCCTAGGAGTATAGATAATCTGATATAGAATGCTGTGGGATGCTAGATACGTCTTATTTTAGGGAAGATCTAATATACTCACAACTCTTAATTTAAATCTGCATATCACATTTGAATTATGTGTTCCTAGATTCTAACCATGTTATTCAGATCATTAAATATTTTCTGTGTTTAAGTGTTTTTTGTTGATATTTTTGTCATAAACTAAATAAATAAAATTTTATTTTGGGTACTTGACATGAAATCTGGAACTTTTCAAAACATTGTCCGCTGGGAGTGCCATTTCTCTAGTCAGTTGAGTACGTCCAATAGAAAGAACCATTAGGAGTCCCATAGTCTGAACCAGACGTCACAGAGATACAGGATTCTTTTATCTGCCCCTTAGAGAGAATCCTATGTAATTATAAAGAGCTGCCTAAGAGTGTTATTAGGGATACAGATAGTCAAATACTTGGAGCAGACTTCTAGATGGAGATGTGTAATAGAGGACATAATTGGAATTCATAGGGTGCCTGCTGTGTCAAAGGACTAAACCACTCACACCTGTAATTTGCCTCTAGAGGTTTTTTTTGTCTTCTGCCTGTTTTTTAGTTCATTTTTTAAATGCTTTTTTTTACTGTGTAATATAATTTCACCTTGTCTCTGATTGATGTCCAGGAGTGGCACCTCACCCTTTTCCTTCTGGTAGATGCTTAGCTCTTAATTGCACCTCATTTATACTATGCTTAGATCACACTCAGTATCAGGTAAACATTGCAATTATTCAGTACCTTCTTCATTCCTTATATTCCTCTTTCAGTATCGTATCTTCCCGTATCATAAGGTGTTGTGGATACTACAAAATGAAGTAGAGAAGGTACTTGCCATTGGATACATAATATAAAATACGGGATGAGTTACATTAGTTCAGACCTGTGTCCCATTTAGCTCAGAATTCTATCTGAAAGTGTCACAGTCTATTTGAAGAACCAAAACATTCATAAGTGAAACAAAGCACAATTATAAGATGGTGACACTAATATATGGCATTGTCATGCAAGAAAGTACATGATAAGTGGCATATATTAATAGAATGTATATAAATGAGAAAAATAATAAGACTGGTATAGTGTTAGGTGACTTCTTAGAGAATAGGAAAGAAAGAAATGAAGCCTGGTTTAGATCTAGAATCAAGTGATAAACTTGGATTATATCAGTCAAATGACTTGTCAAAGTTGATATCAATCTGATCTGACAGAGAAGTTTGGATATATAACACTTTTGCCTTTTAGATCTTTTTGAGAAAGAGTTCAGATAAAAATTATAAATAAATAATAAACTTAGCACTGGAGGTTCTTTACTCCATCTACCAACCTTAGTTTCCTAGGAAATGGAGCATAAGGATCACTCCACTCCAATGTGCAGCCTTTATTCTTAGCAGTAACTTTCTTCCCTCAATACCCTACTTTCCTCCCACTGTGATGAGTGAGGCTGGCAATCCCTAAAGGAAACCTGTGAAGTGAACTACCTCTTTCTAAGGTCAGAACATATTCTGATCAACTATCACACTGACTTCTTTCCTTTGGGCCCCACTATGGCCCTTCTAGCCCATAGTCTACAAAGCAAAAACTCTCAGCCCAAATGAAAGTGGGAAAATAAGGGAGAGGGGTGCTCAGATGCCCTTAAAAGCTCAAAACCCTTAAATAGAGATCCTCAAAAAATAAACTCCTCCCTGTCCAGCTAATAGCTCATCTAGGCCTTTGTAATCCTTTAATCTCCCACCCAAAAATCTCACCCATAGTTTTTTGATATTTATTTCTGGGAACTAAGGGAGAGGAGAAAATATCTACCACTCTTTGGCCTTAAAGTGACTTAATTATTGCTTTCCCCCAATCTTTTACTGTCAGATTACCTGAGTTCAAATTCTGACTACCTCACTTACCATGTGACTTCGGGCAAGTAACTCAACCTCTGTGAGCCTTAGTTTCCACATATGTAAAATGAAGACGCTAATTCTTTCTCATAAGACTGTTCTGAAAAGCAAATTAGATTAAGGCACAATGTATAGCACGTAAGTGCTGAATAGATGTTAGCTATATTCTTTAATGGTAACTCTTTATTCCTTTTTTAAACCTGTCCTGTATCTTGTGTCCTTAATGCCTAATAGAAGCCCTTATTGAGGAAGGTAGAGGGAGTACAGTTGAATATGGGGCCAGTGTCAGATCTCTGTTTCTCTGTTCCAGATGCCAGGGGGGATACAGATCTGAGCTAGCTAGAACAAGACAACTATAACTTGCACAAGCAGCTTACTTGCACAAATGTCTGTAAAAACCAGAGGAACCAAGTAATTCTAACTCTTCTGCCCTTCTTTTTCAAATTAACATATTTCACATCTTGAAGATAGAAGAATCATCAGTTTCACATCCTCTCTTCACAGTAGAATCTAGGTAACATAGGAAAGGGTTGGGGGTTTGAAAATCTGTAGTCTTTTGACCACAAGATAATACTCTAAATTCTACTAGGCATTAAAGCTTTTCCTCTTTTGTCTATAATATTGTAATAGTTATCTTCTTTGCCTGTCTGCTACCTTATTTGATTCTATTTAATTGTATTTCTGAGCTTCATTACATGTTGTTATTTTTCTCAATCTCTCAAAAGTCCATCTATTTTCTACTATTCATACTTTTTGACTATCTTTTCCTACCCTCTTCTAGTGACATATTACTTTTGCTTTATTAACTAAAGTATTGAGCTTTTTATAGCTAGCCATTAATTCAAATAACTAAAAAATTAGACTTTTGAGTTGATTAGGCTCAGGTGATTTATAGGAAAACATTTTGTCAGCTGAAAAGTAGCAATTATATCAAATTAAATCAATATCTTTTTAGTAAATTTTTATGATTTAATATTTTATTGAGCATAATAGTGTATGTGTGATAGCTATGACAGTACTATGCACAGTGGAGAAACAATTAACTTTTGTAGGAATATAATTTCTTATATACTTGAAGTACTTTTGATTCCTTTTATTGATGAGGTAGTTTAGTTAGGACCAGGCAGAGCAGGCACTCATTAAGTGTTGAATGAAGGAAAAAAAGTCTAAAAGCTAATGACATTTTGTCAGCCGTTGTAGAATTAAAAAGAGTTATATAACTGACAAAGAAAATTTTGTAATTCATTATTTGTAGGAATTTATAGAGGAAATTTTAAATTAATTGTGTGAGTTTGTTACTCATACTGAAATGTTAAGTTTATTCAGCAACCTAACGCTTGTATTCACTAAGCTTCCCTTGGCCAGTGTGAAGTGAAGAGGAATTGTTGCAGTACTGACATTATTTTCTTTGATTGTTTTAGGTATTATTTTAGTACATGACTTAACAAATAAGAAGTCATCCCAAAACTTGTATCGTTGGTCATTGGAAGCTCTCAACAGGGATTTGGTGCCAACTGGAGTATTGGTAACAAATGGGTAAGCCCAGATTTCTTCACTTGCGGTGTGACATGGTACATCAATCAAGATTATACCCTCAAGGGGCACCTGGGTGGCTCAGATAGTTAAGCGTCTGCCTTTGGCTCGGGTCATGATCCCGGGGTCCTGGGATCGAGCCCCACATCAGGCTCCTGGCTCAGTGGGGAGCCTGCTTCTCCCTCTCCCTCTGCCTCTCCCCCTGCTCATGCTCTCTCTCTGTATCTCTGTGTCTCAAATGAATAAATAAAATCTTAAAAAAAAAAAAAAAAGATTATACCCTCCAGAATAACACTTTGTAAGATGTTTGATTTGCAAATTTTTTCTCCCAGTCTGTAGATCGTCTTTTCATTCTCTTAACAGTTGTCTCTCAAGCATTAGTTTTTCGTCGTGATGCAGTCTGATTTCTTAATTTTTTCCTTTGTATTATTGTGCTTTTGGTATCATGTCTGACAGCTCTGCCTAATCTCAGATCATATAGGTTTTCTCCTGTGTTTCTTTTAGAAATGTTATTGTTGAAGGTTTACTTTTAGATCTGTGACCTGTTTCGAGTTAATGTGTGAGGCTTTGATTGAGGTTGACTTTCATATATGAATGTCCAATTGTCCCAATACCATTTGTTAAAAAGGTGATCCTTTCTCCATTGAGTTGTTTTTACTCCTTTGCCAAAAATCAGTTGACCATATTTATATGTTTCTGTTTTGAGACTATAATTCTGTACAGTTGATCTGTGTGTCTGTACCTTGACCAATATGACACTGTCTTCATTATTGTAGCATTATAGTAAGTCTTAAAATAAGGCAGTGTGGTTCCTTCCTTTTTAAAATTGTTTAGCTATTCTGGTTCATTTGCTTTTCCATCTACATTTGAAATCAACTTGTCTATATTGACAAAAATTCGGCTTGGATTTTGACTGAATTGCTTTAAGTCTATAGATCAAATTGGGGAGAATTTTTGTTGCATCTTCCAATCCATGAACACAGTTTGTCTCTCCATTTATTTTTTAAAGCAAATCCTAAACATTGTATCATTTCATCTATATATATACTTCTGTGTTTAACTTTAAATGATAAGGACTTTTTAATATAATCAAAATATAATTGTCACACTTAAAATTTAGCAATAATTCTTTAGTATTAAATATTATTTTAATTCCCCAAATGTCTCATAAATGTTGGTTTGTTCAAAATAGTATATAGATAAGGTCTACTCATTATATTTAGTTTATTAAGTTTCTTTTAATCTTATGTTCCTCTTCCTTTTTTTTTTTTTTTTCTTTTACTCTCTGGCAGTATATTTGTGAAAGATGGCTTGCTTGTCCTGTCCAGTTTCTTGTATTCTGGATTTTGCTGACTGTATCCCTGTAATGAGTGTCTGCTTAACTTGTTTCTCTGAATCCTAAATTTTCCCTAAAATGATAGTTAAAATATGAAAAGAATGTCTAAAAGATGCACGGTTTTTGGTGTTTTGTTCTTGCCAAAGTGGTATTGTACATATAATTACAATACCTGGTTGTCTGTCTTTTTGTGACGTTGTTACCAGCCTTATCTGTCCATGATAAAATTCACCATCAGTTTTTCATCTATTGGTTTTTTTAAAAAAAGGACTTTGAGATCAAATTTCTAGTTGGATGTAAGAGGAATGAAAAAGTGAATAAAAAGAAAAGCTAAAAAGATAAGAGAACAAATTAAATATATATGGCAACATATATGTTACATATGTAATACATATATATATGTTAATGTGCAACATATATATCTTGTGCCATGTCTGTATGTTATGTTATATATATAATACCTATATTTATTAATGTATGAGAGATTATACAAGACTACAAGTGACAGGGATATATATCTATCAAAGATGATGGTTGATAAAATATATACAAAAATTTGTATGTGAGCCAGAGTTAGTGAGTATAGGAAAAGGAAATATTCCTAAAGGAGGACACTCTCAAAACTTTATTCTCTAATAAAGCAAGTTTCAATTTTAGACAACGTCTCCTAAATTAGTGTTGATATTGGTAAACAGAATCAAAGGCCTTGAACTCAAGCTATCATTGGCTTTGATGCAATAAATAGAATGATAATATTTTTAAGAAATGCAGGTTTAAAAAAAAAAGAAATGGGGTGTTACATAGTTCAAAACACCTGTGTTCCAATGCCAAACAATAACTGAGGCTCTGTAAGATTATTGTGAAGGGCAAAAAGATTTGGTAATTTTGCACACACCCACTTACACACCCCGCAGTTTAGATTATTCAAAGAGAAAGAAAAATGTCAAAGGAGGAAGAAAAGCTGTGCTCAGCTGGGTTGTATTGATTGTATTGTGCAATATTGATTTACTGTCATAAGGTGTTTGCAGCAGGATTTTGCTGACTATTGTAAATTGCACTTATAACATGTCAGAAATCCAAATCTGTTTTATTTCTCATATCTGAATAGAATTTAAATTAATTGATCAACATTGAGCTGTATATTCCTTTCAGTAATAGAAGGAACACCACTCTGTCCTTCGGGTAAAAATAGGGGGTGGAGAAAAAGGATTGTAATAGCCAGTGGCCCAAGGCCCTTAACCCTAAGTGATTCGTATCACCTGTCCTCTGTCTCCCATGTCTCTTGTGTCAGGACAAACAATTATTTGGCACTTAATTCTTTCCTTTTACTATTCTTTTTGCATTTCAGCTGCTGCTTTTCCTTTCCATTTGTTGAATCCACCTTTCCCCAGACTATAGCATCATCTATGGTTGATTTTTCTGGCCTTCAGCCTCCTTGTTCTTAATTTCCTGCAATGATCTATTTTTCTTTACTATTCATAGACAGAAATGTGTATGGTAGGTATAGAACTTATGCATACCCCAGAAGCTTGCCATTTTTTCCTCTGGCAAAAGGTTTGAGTGCCATGCTAGGTTCTTGTGTTTTCGCTCCACTGAGGTTTGAATCCACTCTCTGTATCTACCTAGAAAAATTCCTGAGCTGTTAGCCTCAGAAGACAGAGCTTTGGGAGAAGTCAAGTCAACCTACTTTCAGATATCTGGTGGGCATTCATTTATTCAAGTAGTCTATAGAGACTCATGAAAATAAAATTTGAGTAGTTAGATGAATAGTTGGAACTCTATAGATGGTGAGGATGGGTTGATAAATGAACAAGTAGACAGAAGAAATTGGGACAAAAGTAGGTTTATAGGTGGTGGGTGAGCAAGAGTCAGTAAAGTATCAGTAGAATAGTATAAACCACTTGCATTTATTTATTTTTTTAAATTTTATTTTATTATGTTATGTTAGTCACCATACAACACATCATTAGTTTTTGATGTAGTGATCCATGTTTCAGTGTTGCTGAGCAAGGAGCCTGATGCAGAACTCGATCCCAGGACCCTGGGATTATGACCTGAGCTGAAGGCCGACGCTTAACTGACTGAGCCACCCAGGCGCCCCTTATTCACCTCTTCATTATTATTTATCACAGGGATTATGACCGGGAACAGTTTGCTGATAACCAGATCCCACTGTTGGTAATAGGGACTAAACTGGATCAGATTCATGAAACCAAGCGCCATGAAGTTTTAACTAGAACTGCTTTCCTGGCTGAAGATTTCAATGCAGAAGAAATTAATTTGGTATGTATTTTCACTAATGTATATTTGTGTTATCATTAGGTAAAGGCAAAACCAAAGACTTAAGTCATAAATTCTCATGAAAGAAGCTTTATACAAAAATCAGGCATTTGGGTTCTGGTCCAAAATGTAGTGAATATTAAAATTAACATAGACTGTCAGATGGGGACAGTCAGTTCAACTTCCTTGTATGCTGGTCTGTTGGAATGTTCAAACTTTGTTCTATGAATACTATAAATCATGGCTCTTGAAAAGATTTTTTAAGATCATACCAAAATCAGAATAAATTAAGGTGACAAAGAAGGGTCACTGACACCTTGAGTATTCTTGCTTTAGAAAAGCCTCTCAGCTTCTTCAACTACAGAATTTAACTTAAAGAGCAAACAAATAGATAAGTGAGAAAACTACAAAGTGTAAACTAGGAGTGCTTCATGAGCAGTAGTTGAGACAAACTTGTGTGTATAGAGCATTGAGTTTCTTCCTGACATATGTAGCTCAGTTTGAACCGGACGCTAAAAAGGCTAAGAAAAGTTCTCACGTAAGCCAGATAGTGTTGCCCAGAGAAGGATCCTGGCCAGCAGCTTTAGCCCCAGTTTATATGTCATTGTTCACAAGTAGGATTTCTGCAACACGTTCAGTACCCTGGCAGTTCCAGACATATGGTGGTAGTGGTGGTTTAATAATGACTGTAGTTTACTGAACACTTATTATGTGTCACGCACTGTTCTAGAGCTTTATGTACATTATCTCGGATTTGTCTTCACATCAACACTATAAGGTAAGTACTGTAAGTATTTCCATTTTAAAGATGAAGATTAGAACCAGAGAGAGGTAACTAGGCCATGGTTACACAGGTCAAACCAGGCACTCTGACTCCCAAGCCAGCGCTCTACAATTAAGCCTCTTTTCCACTTAATTATTCTCCAGCTAACATTTAGAATCTTAGAGTTGAAAGAACTCTTAGAAATCATCTAGATCACTAATTACCCAAACCTGACTGCATATTCATGTTATCAATGTAGCTGTGAAACAATCGGAATAAGTGCCCCACAGCTGGAGCTTTTTATTCGTAAGGTCTAACAGGAGGACCAAGACTCTCTAATTTTAACTAATGACTCAGATAATTCTGATGCCCTTACCCTGTAAATCAACGTTTGTGAACACTGGTTGGTTCAAACCAACCTCTACCCCATAACTGAATCAACTGCTGCTTGCCATTCCATTGTTTTTTACATTCTGCTTTGCAGTGGGGGAAGTACCTTATTTTTCTCACCTGCCGCCATGGAATATTCAGTGGAAATGCCCCAGCTAGTTGCACTGGACTGTGGTATTCCAGAGGACTCCTGTTACATAGAGTTTATCATATCAGAAGCAGTGCTGAAGTTACTTTGTTTGAACATTATCTCCAATGGGAAATTACCATTGAATACACTTAATTTGTTCCAGTAATTACTTTCAATGTATTTTGGAATGTATCTGTTTGTAATGCCTGTGGGCTTCTGTGACAATCACCTAGATATGTATTTTTCCTGTTTTCCTTTCAAAGTAGGGCCATCTTTTAATTGTTAACAAGGTATAAAGGTACTCAGGTGGTGGTACTTTGGCACACATGGTTTCCACAGAGTTCACATACAACATACTTTTGGCCTGTTATCAGTGTACAGCTTCAAGAACACAGCAGAAACAAGAGGGTTTTGAGGATGCAGGGGAAGAAAAAATGAGGAGGAAAATTTGATACGAGTTTCAGAAAGATAGCAGTCAGACTCAGCAAGTAAGTATAAAGCCTCAAGTAAAAATGTAATGTGACAGTATTAGTGCTAGCATCTTTGGTTACTGTATGAAGTTCCTTAAAACTATAAAAAAAAGTAAGAATCATCATAAATGTATATATCAAAGATAGAATCAAAGTTACCATCTTGTGCCTGAAAAACAGGTTGGTTTAAATTATAAATAGGGAGATGATTACTTATTTTTTAAAATCCTGTTAGGCTTATTGTGTCTAGGATAGATTTTTTTCTGTTTACTTCAAAGTGATTATATCGAAGCATCTTCCCTAGTTAATATTCCTTTCTCAAGCTTAGACAAGCTATTTAAAACTATTAATCTTCAATCTTTGCCCTCAGCCATGATCACTGGATGGCTCTTTAAACTCTAAAATTCTCATCCTAAAATCATAGGGTTTCTCTGGCCTGGTCAACCTGTAACTTTGAGCCCTAGAATTCAGTTTTGGGAGGGTCTGCTTGTTTGCCGTTTGATTTAGTTTTTATATTTAGCACTATAGCCCTATTTGTAATCATCTCTGAAGTCTTGACATTGTGATGACTATGTAATCAATATCCATTTTGTAAAACATGTCTAACACGAGTCTACCTCAGGTTTGTCTCTTATGTGCCCCAACTGCTGTATAAATGTGTTCAGACATTATTTCAAGTGTAACAGCTTCCACGATGATGTTTCAGTCTATTTGATCCATACATGGCATTAACTTTTACTATGTTAGGTGCTTTTATGCCTGAAAATTAGATCTGATAGCATTTTCTTAAAATGAAAAGAGAAGGGAACTAATATTTCAGTACCTGCTGTGTATGTGCCAGACATGCATTGACTTACTTAATTTTCACAAAAATCCTATGGGATAAGTATTATGTTATCCTCGTATCACAAATGAGTAAGCCCAAATTTAAAGGCATAGTAACCTAACCAATGTCACATAATCTAGAGATGTTGGGACAGATACTCAGATTCAAAGCTTGCTGGCTTCAAAGACCTAATTTTTCTAGTACTCTGTGATTTTTGAAAAGTTTGTTGTAGTCTCTTTTTTGTGTGTGGTTTTGGAAATGTATTCTAGCTTCCAGCCAAAATTAAAAATGTGAGCCTCGAAATGTTATATATGGATAAAATAGGTGATCATTACAAAATTTACCAGAAAAGAATCATGTGGGCTTAGAGATTACAAAACAGACTAAATGCAACAACAGTGATTTCAGTAATTGCCCAAGGGACACAGACCATCTGCAACTGAAAGACAAATACCATCTTTGTAAAGGAGCCTACACGATATCTTCAGAGTTTGGTCTTAAATGGCATTTGAAGTAAAATTCAAAGTGCTCTCTCTTGAGGTGGCAAGTTAATTATTACAAGCAAAAGCAACTTAACATTGAATTTCCAGGAAAAGGATAATAAACCTTTTGAGATCTTTACTGATCATTGTAATTTACTAGTTATCTCATTGTAATGTTCCAGATTGTTTGGTCTCTTCTGGGCCCCATTTTTTTCCTATTTTTCAAAATCCTATTTAATAATAATATATCTATTATTTATTATTATTTAATTGCCATTAAATAATAATACTTAATGATATTTAATAATAACCTTACTCTTTATTGTTTATTATTATCAAAAAATATACCTATGTCATGTATTATCTTTATGGCCTACCAAATGGTATAGTACTTTGCATTCAATGAGTGAGAAATCCCTGGCAGCTGTTTTGTGTGTTCTTTGCTCCCCAACTCCGTATTTTCATGATTCCTGCTATTTGTATGAACTGCGTAGTACTTAATTAGATGATGCAGGTGGGTAACTAGTACTAAAAAATGAAGTGTTAACGGTTTTTAATGGCTCTGTTTCTGCTTTTAGGGTAAATGTAGGTAGGTCACATGATTAATGTCTTGGTTTTGTTATTAGTAAGATTAGCAATCCTGTCTTCCTTTATGAATTATTTGATGATGAATACATTGGTTCAATGTCCTTTAAAATTCAGTAAATAGCAAAACATGGCCTTACCTTCCTTTAGCACTTTCCTCTTTGTTTTGTGCGTCTAACTTGAAAATTTCTTGAATATTTTATGAGAGTATGATGCCTAACATTTTATTATACAAATGTGCAACAGGAACAGTAATGACTAACAAAGAGCTTATGTTTCTTAACTTTTAATGGTGCATCTTGTGTTTTATCTTCTAGGATTGCACAAATCCACGGTACTTAGCTGCAGGTTCTTCCAATGCTGTCAAGCTCAGTAGGTTTTTTGATAAGGTAATAGCTTCAATTAAGTTTTTTTAAACTTAATTTATATACTATGAGGGTTTAAATTCCTTGTAGAATGCTTTGTCCTTTTATTCCTTCGTCCTGAACTTCATAGCCTGAATACTTGTTTTGATCTCTCTTATCTGTTGGTACAATTGCTCAAGGCCTGCTGACGTATTTATTTGATCACCAGTGTTCTCTAAGCAAAGGATGAGAGCTACTGGATTTAAATGAGCTATTTTAAAAGACACCTGATTTCCCTCCTTAAAACAAATTATGTTTTCCTCTTTTCCAGCTCTTTTTGTCCTTATTCACATCCCCTCAAGCCCCACGAACCCAGGAGATTCTGCTCAGTTGAAGCCCTGAGTTCTTTTTGCTCTCTCAGCTATTATTATTCTCCCCATAAATGTTACCTTTACTTTTAAGGTTATGTCATCTCCTAGATTCCCTGATTTTCCCTATCAGAAAGCTTCCGTTCCAAATATTGACTCTTGCTAGCATCATCTTATGTCCTGAACTGGAATGAAAATGTAGAATGACTCAGCATACTGGGTTAATTTAGAGCACTGTTTGTCTTTCCTTCACAAGGCTGTATGGCTACCTCACACATAGTGTTGGCCAAGTTTAAGGTGTTTGCCTAATGTATGACATGACATAATAAAGTAAAAGAGAATATATTTCTGCATGTATTATGGAAGAAGATTAATTTCTGTATTACATTTCCTTTTAAGGGAACAAGAAAGACACAGCCCTTCTCATAGCTCTTTTTTATGAATTGTTTTTCTTTTACCATCTAGGGACCTAATATTTGGCCCTTTTGCCCATTACGTCATGTTAAGATAAGCCCCACACCCCTCCCTGTTTAATATTAGACCACTGGGAAGTTTTTGCTTCATCGCACAACTTCCCAACTGGAGGAGTGTGGTGGATACAGCACAGGTGTGCTGACAGAGTGAGTCCCTGAGTTCAAGCAACCAGAGTCCCCCTGGCTGAGCGATCAGCAGCCCCCTTCACTTAACCCAGTGTGCTGTACGAATATTCGTATTTTCTTTTCTTTTTTTTTTTTTTAAAGATTTTATTTTTATTTATTTGACAGAGAGAGACACAGCGAGAGAGGGAACGCAAGCAGGGGGAGTGGGAGAGGGAGAAGCAAGCTTCCTGCCGAGCAGGGAGCCCGATGCGGGGCTCGATCCCAGGACCCTGGGATCATGACCTGAGCCGAAGGCAGACGCTTAACGACTGAGCCACCCAGGCGCCCCCTCTTTTCTTTTTTTTTTAAGATTTTATTTATTTATTTGACGGAGAGAGAGTTAGCGAGAGCAGGAACACAAGCAGGGGGGAGGGGTAGAGGGAGAAGCAGGCTCTCCGCGAAGCAGGAAGCCCGATGCGGGGCTCGATCCCAGGACCCTGGGATCATGACCCGAGCCGAAGGCAGACGCTCAACGACTGAGCCACTCAGGCGCCCCGAATATTCGTATTTTCTAAATGTGCCATGACATGCAAAATGCTGGGAAGCACTGCAAAGGACCGTATTTTCTCTCCACGTTATTTTCAGACTTCAAACTTCAGAGCTGCCGTTTAGTGTAGACCCATGTCCCCATCTGATACTTTCTTCTGTCCCCTGAGAGCAGCAGCTTACATAGATCTTTGTCTGACACAGAAAGATTCCACCATATGGTGCTTCAACTTGTTAATAATTTGTTAATTTGGAAATTCGTGAAGGGAATAAAATGATACAGACTTTCAGTTATAAAATGTATAAATCCCAGGGTTGAAAAGCACACCACAGAGAATATAGTCAATAAGATTGTAATAACTTTGTATGGTGACAGATGGTGACTACACTTATTGTAGTGAGCATTTTGCAATGTATATAATTGTCAAAGTACTATGTTGTAATAACCAGAAACTACATAATATCGTATGCCAACTATACTTCAATAAAAAATAAAAAAAATTTAAATATGTAGTAAGTTAGATCCTAGAGAAACAATGGGTGATAGACTAGTGTGACCTGAGTTGTCAGCCAAGACTTGATTTAAAAAAAAAAAAATCAGAGGGATCTTGGTGAGTTTTAAGAAGAGAGCAAGATTTGGTAAGAGAAGACGCTGCAAGTTGAGAGTAGGGAATTACGAGCAACAGCAAAAAGGTAGCTTCTCTTTCATTACCTAAATCTCCATGAAAGGTATATGGATTAGGAGGTTGGCCTGACCTCCAGACTAGGGTGGTTGCCTGAAACCACAGGACCCGGCAACTAAATTTTGCCCAGTTTTCAGTTGTATCTTCCAGAATTTAGTATAAAGGTTTATTTTCCAAGAGGGAATCTAGCTCTTCCTCCAGATTCCCTTTAGTAGTAATTCCAACCCCACTCTAGAATGATAGGATTTTCCTGACTTGCTGTGGAGGGAAAGAAAGGCAGCCTCTTCTTGGTTTTTGTAGGATCGAGCATCTTGAGATCTATGCTAATCACAAACCAGCTTTTCTACCTCTGGGGCCAGTTAATGCAACCTTACCTTGGGTCTCCTGTAGCTAAAAGGAACCCAGCCATATTCTCAAAGATAGAAAGAATCCAGATGATTTGGTCATCAAGGCAGTGAAAGCAGGGTGGCATAGCCCTGGAAGAAGATGCCATGCTCTTATTCAAGGGAACTCTTAGCTTCATAATTCTGGATTCCAGTGTCTTAATCTGCAGCTAATCTGTATTCTTACTGATTGGCTTTTCTTAATCACAACGGCTCTGTGGAAAGAAAATCATACTGCCTCTGCAAACATTAAAGTTTCTCAAGTGTTAGAAAAGAATTCATTATTTTTTAAAAAAGATTTATTTATTAGAGAGAGTGTGTGCGCGCACACGCATGTGAGCACGGGGGAGGGGCGGAGGGAGAGAAGCAGACTCCCCATTGAGCAGACTCGATCTCACCACCCTATGATCATGACCTGAGCCAAAACCAAGAGTCAGACGCTTAACCAACTGAGTCACCCAGGTACCCTTCATTATTTTTTGAAATTATTTTCTCTCACCTGAATTTTAAACTCTAAACCCATTTAAACTCAATATATTAGGGCATATATTTTGAAAGTTTTTGCAATAGTAGTGATGGATTTGTGCAGATACATCCACTGCTTTACCTCATTTCTCCTGCTGACCAAATACAGACAGTTCTGAAACTACTGAATTAAGGGTGCAGATTCAGTCCATGGAAAGAAGCTCATTGAATGCTTTTGGTCTTCATTGAGGACTTACCGAATTTATCACTGTGCTTACCCCAGGGATGTGGCAGTTCACTACATTAGAGAGACTCCTTTGTAAGGAATAGCCGTACCATTGTAGTAGTAAAAGGGATCTGCTTTTATGGATTCTCTTTTGTGTGTTTGGGCTGACTGCTAGGAAACTTTGAGCCAGATTTGCTTCCGAACACCGGGAACTGCATGAGTTACTATGTCGTTCTCTGATTATTTAGTCATTTTTGTGTGTTATTTATTTTTTGATCTGTTATTAATGCTTTGGGGAATGAGGCAAGCTTTTATGGAAATAGGCCCACAATCGTGATCTTATTAGCACTAGATGTAACTCCTTGTACTAGATGTCCATAACTATTGAAAAGACTCTTAATTTGGATATATGCCTTTTAGTCCCATTAGTGGCAACTGCAGTGAACCACTTTTCCAGGGATGTTTGCTAAGCCCTTAAAATCTTTATTTGTTTCTCACAGGTCATAGAGAAGAGATACTTTCTAAGAGAAGGTAATCAGGTCTGTATCTATTCTTGATAAAGTGGGTTCTTAAATTTGGAGAGAGGTGATTTCCAAATTTACTTTTAGAAGTGGTTAAAAAAAAAGGGGAAATCTTTTGTAGGCACAAGCATTTTCTTCTGTCCTGCTTGACACAAAAGGAAAAAAATCAGATCAAGGGAAAATAAGGTTCTAAGAAACAAAAAGAGTGCTGGAATAAGGTTATATTATAAAATAATAGAAGGAAATCATTTGCTTAAGACTCCAGAAGTATATATGCAGAACCCATCATGATGCAGGCAATTCAGATAAAAGTGCAATTGGTGGATGTTCTGAGATTGACCTTCATCTTCCCTGATTTAGATGACATTATCACCAATTTGTTGGCAAATATTTTCCATTTTGGTAGAATTTATTTTATTATTTGATCTGAGTAAAACCTCAGAGGGATGGTTCTTTAAGGAACAACAGGCCGACATAGAGACACAGAAAATAAGGGAGAAAATGGTAAAGGCTATTAGCATTTGAACTCTGCGTGCTGAGACTTAACGTGATTCTCTTTCTTGCCTACAGATTCCAGGCTTTCCTGATCGGAAGAGGTTTGGGGGAGGAACATTAAAGAGCCTTCATTATGACTGAATTACACTCATCGTCTGGAAGAGTGAGCAAGCGGTGGCATTGTGCACAGCTTCCTTCTTGCCGTGTTGACTATTAATGTTTCAGCCTTTTCGCAGAATCATCTTAAAATACCTCCACCCTTCAGCCTCACCCTTTAATGGAAAGCTGAAAGGAAGTGACTGTGTGGGAGGTCCAAACTTTGTCCCCGTCCTCTCTGTTCCTCACCTTTCTGTCCCTGTTTATAGATTATGTAAAAGCCTTGTGGAAATATGAGATGTTGTCAAAATGATGCAGTAAATGAGCAATGACAGAGTGCTGCGGAGAAAATTTACTCTTCCCAGAACTGGAAGGTTTTTATGGATCTGTAATTTTCCCACACTCCTTGCTGGAGGCTTAATTAAGTACTTCAAAATGTATCTGTGTTGTATTACCCTCTTGAGGGGAAAGGTTATGTTAGCCAGCCCTGGGTCGTGCACCCCAGTCTCTGTCATTTTCAAAGAAGCAAAAGGGTGTTATTTAATTGTGTCCCCTCTCATCACACACAAGGATGCCTAAGAATAGCAGCCCTTGTTTCCCTCTCCTCTCCTTTGCAAGAGGTTCAGTGGCTAGAAGAGGCGGACTCCTAGGTAGAGTTAAATATAAATAGATTAATAATACATAGAGAACAGCGGTACCAGAAAAGAAGACTTCTCCGAGAAATGGAGAGCTCACTAAATCCTTCACTCTAGGTTCCAGATGTCTGCACTGTCTTACTGTTTTTCATTTGGAAATAGGTAGGGTGAGATCTCAGACCTTCACGAGGGCAGCAAGAGAGATTTATAGCCTCTTGGGTTTCTGTGTTTTTTAAGGAAAAGTCAGCTCCTGAAATGTCTCTTAACTGTAGTCAGTAAACTAAGAATATTATTCTCTGTGTCAACAATGTATTTATGGAGAGAAGTAAAAATAAGTTCCACAGCAACACATTTACATGAATTATGGACTAGGATTCTTAGATTTCATAATCCACCGTTTTTGAGGGTGGTGGTGTATGTGTGCGTATGCATAATTGTTCATCGTTACTTTTTTTACCCATTTTTTCTGCTTGTTTAATTCTCTCTGCCCTGGTTCTTCTTTAATATAGAGACCTCGTTTCCAAAAACTGCAATTTGCTGCCTTATTCAACACCCATTTTCCTGCTCTGGCTCTGCGGCAGGTCTTTGCACTGCTGATTTTGTTCCATATTAAAAAAAAACTAATAAGCACACAATTTCAGCTTCTCATTTTAAAACTAGGCAAAAAACACTAAATTCGCTTTCTCTTCCATGTTAATTACATTTCAGAAGTACTTTGGAAATCAAGGTATGCTAAAAGAGGATCTTAGAATAAGAATGTTAGCCAATGCTTTTAGAAAGGCAGTTGGAGGAATTTGGAAAAGGATTTTTAAAGCACCTTTCATCAGCTAGAATATTTTCCAGTCTTTCTTCCCATCCTCAGCCACAAGACTTAGCCCTCATTTCTTTTTTCACACAAAGGAGAGCTATGCAAATCAGGCTCTGTATGTGGAGTTTGGCACAAGCCTGTTGTGACAGGCTGTGCAGGTAGGAAGCAGAAAGCAAATGCACACACAAGGACCTGAACCAACTAAAGCTCTTTGTATTCCTCTTTTAGAAAATAAATGCAAAAAAATTATACTTACATTATGAAAAAATAAAATACAACAATACAAAAGCAAAAATTAATATATAACCCTTTCCTTCTCTCCCGCTTTCTTCCTCTTTCTTGCCCTTAATTAAAAAAATCTATCTCAATTTCTTTATTTTCTCCCTTATTAAAAAATAAAAGTAACCCATCACTGATGGCTTCAGGGTCAGCCTTGAAAACTTAACAGTACTCCTCAACTCCATTTCTTCTTGCTGTCAGGCTTGACTCCCTGGATTATAGTTTTCTGAGAAAAAATTATTTTTAATCTAAGGTAAATTTGCTGCAAGTATTAGTAGCAGCAAAACAAGGCTGTTTGCCAAAATGAATGTAATTATGTTATTAGCCAAAGTTCTTCAAAAAGAAGCATAATTTTTGCTAAGATTTCCTGAGACCTGCTCATCAAAATTGCTTTTGGATAATGAACAAATGTAAATACTGAAATACTTCCTGAAAAGTGTTAATTAAATCTTTAATTTTCTTGATGGAACAAGTGACTGGCAATAGAGAAAGATTTTTTTTTTCCTGTTGTGATTCAGATGTCTAACCAATGTTGTTATTTATGGTGGAGGCAACCAGACGTGAAGGCATATGGTCACTCGTCTGTCCCTCAGAGGGTGGCAGGGCCCTTCGTTGGAATCCAACTAAAGATTTGGATTGGCCTCTCCACGTCTGTGCTCTGAAAAGAATTGCTGCTCCCAAAGGGGTCGATCCATATCAGCTTTATCTTGGGTTCTCAGAAGTCCCTAAACTTGAGGCATCTATGGCGGACTCCAAGTGCCTTGACCCTGCCGTTTATCTGTCCATTCTGAAAATGGACTATGTGGAACTGATGTGCTGGGCCATCAGACTGAGATGAAGAGCTCCTAATTGCTGCCATGACCAGAGCTTTCGAGTGGCCATTTCAACAGTGTATGCCAGAGCACCCAGCCTAGGGAGGACCTTCTATGGGTTTTTAATAAATGTTGGTTTAATTGAAATTTTTAAAGCACGGGGTAGCATCTATTTCAAGAAGTCTAACAGGACGTGTGCATTGATTTAATATCTGTTAGAATTCAGAGGAGGATACTGTTTGGGGAGAAGGAGGAGAAAGAAAGAAAAAATTCATTCCTCTGTAGTCCCCAGACTGAGTTAAATCACTGTGGTAGGAGAGGAAATGTTCCAGGTGATCTAGCCCTGAGAGAACCCTGAGCCTCTCAGATATTCCCTGGTATATTTGCCTGAGGCAAAACTGGAGTGGGAGCCTACCGAAAGGGGTCTGATTTTCAGTTACTATTAGCACCTCCATGTAAAGACTCAAAGCAATGGCTTTTAAACTCAAATGTGCATAAAAATCCGCAGAAGTTTCTAAAATGCAAATCTTGGGATTTCATCTGCCCGCACTTGCCCAATCCTGTGTACATAGGATAGCACCAGGATTTTGTATTTTTAACAGGCAAAACGGGTGATTCTGATGCAAATAGTCCAGGATCCACACTTTGGGAAAGATAATAAACTCGTATCGCAAAGCAGAGAATATATGGAATGTAGACTCTCTACTTAATGGCACCTTTACAGCTCATCAAAATTCACCTTGGGCTTCCTTTCCGTGATCTCACCTTAATGAACTGAGCCACTCATCTCTTTCAAGGTTATACATGCCATAGCAATCATGAAATGATTGTCACATCCTCTATCGGCAGGACAGGAGATGATTGTTTTTGATGTACTGCTACCATTTTTATTACTACCATGTTCTACATTCCAGGTGTATCTATTTCTAATAAGATGCCTTGCCATCTTATCCACGGTCCTCTCGTGTACCACATTTGTTTTCTCAGCTGGCTAATCACTAAGCCTTACCAAGGCCATCAGTAAGTACCGGGCAAAGACAAAACCCCTGAACTCCCAACAAAGATGTAAAACCTTGCTCAGTCCCATCAAGGATATCTATCAGTTCCATCTGTTTCTTGGAGACCCTCTAACTATAACTCCTCCAAGTCCATCCTGGAGTGATTGCTCTGCAGGCCTGTCACACTCCTTCGCATTGCCCTGTAACAATCCCCAGCTCCCAGGATGTAATGTTTTCCACTTTCTTGGTGTGGATCAGTGGTCATCCAACCGGGATGGGTACAAATATCCCCTCCAAGAGGTACATGGGCACAGATAGTTTTAGGGGAATCATTTTCCAGGTCATCAATCTGCATATGTATGTTAAAATTGATCAACTTGTGAATACAGCTCGATACCAGTTACTTCCCACCTGTGCGTGCTTTCACAATCGTTCTTTTCCCACAACAGAAAAGAAACCTCTTACTTACGTAGGAATATGGTAGGAATATGGTATATTGCCCCAGGATGTAGATGTCTTAGGATGCCAACAAAAGGACAATTCTAAATATTAGTTTTATTTAAGGGTTTTGTTCCACTCACACAATTATTTAAAAAAAAAAAAAAAAAAATCAGAGCTCCCAAGGAAAGTTTTCTGAAAAAAAACCAAAGAGAGTTTTGATAAATATCCAAGGCTGCGGCACATTCTTTCATGGCAAGGCTTCTTGCTTGGCTTATCAAAATATCAAAATAACATTTCTGTGACAAATAATTATACAGGCGAAGGAGTATAAAACTAATATTTATTTTCCCAACCCTTTCTGAGTGAGTTAGAAAAGATACATCTAAGTGAAAGGGTAACATTTAATTAAAGTCAGTGATTCCAGTAGCTGGGTAACCAAGCCTCTTCCAATCAGGTTTCCAATTATTTCCTTGCAACAAAATTAAAGAAGAACCTAACTGAGTTGTTGACAGGTCATTAAAAATGATGTTTAATAATAGATCATTATCTGATTTTTGATATTTAATTTAGAAGGAGAAGTGATACTGTAACAAAATTCCTTCCATTCATATCTACTTACGTATGACAAATTTTCTTAACACATTTGTGAAACCAAAAAAATAAGATTAAATGATGCTGAATCCTGTCTTATTCCAGAAATAAGAATTACAAATAAGAATTATTAATTCATGGGTATATGAACTAAGGGGAGAAACATCACCTTATTAAAAGAAGTATTTCCAGAAAAAATTTACCTTTTATATTTATTATTTATCAAAATATAGGTTACTGTCCTAGAGAAGAATCTTCCAGGCTCCCGGCTGGAGGGTAAAACACTTCCTGATAGCATTCTCTGGAAGTGCAGTGAAAGAAGGAGTCTGGAGCTTTCATCATCACTTCTTACACTCGGTTTTGGACCTACTCTCCACTCCCTGTTGCTTGTGAGTCAGGAACGTCTCTGACTTTTCTCCTGGAGCTTCTGTAGAGTGTAAATCTAATTTTACTAGAATCTGGGAGAGGCAGATACCTGTTGTCTCCAATTCCTGGTCCTTTTCAAATTCTCCACCTCATATGTTCCCTATATCGGTTCACTGAATCTGTCCTCCTCTGCCTGGTTTTTAGCATCTTTGTTCTTGTTGCTCACGACTTTGATACTGTGACTCAGTTCTGGCTCAGGATATGTTTGCCTTGTCCCTACACAACCTGCTCTCTCCGCTGGGTGTCCTTTTGAATGCTAAAAACCACACCCTGCCCAGAAGGCACCCCTCTTCCCCTGCTCCAGATGTCTGCCAAAACTCTCCCCTTCCCAGTCTTCCCTCACTAGATGCCTCCGTTCTGCCCTAAACACAGCTCTTAAATGCACTGCCCTTCCTCTTCTCTGTGTTTGCACACACTCTTTCCTCTGCTCATGCCCTATCCAACTCATTCCGTGAGACTTGGCTCAGGTATCATCTCCTTTGGGAAGCCTTCCCTGCCCTCCTATTCAGGACTAGGTGCCCCTCAATCCCTCCAATAGCACCCGGGCCCTTCCCTGTCACAGCAGGTATGGTTCTCTGTTGTGATGGCCTGTTCATTTCAGTCTTCTCCAGTATGCTGCTCTAGTAGAGAACAGGACTGAGTTAGTCATTTTTGTATATCTGGCACATAGCAGGTCCTCAAAAATTGTGAAATAAAGCAATGAATGTGTGGTTACAGTAACTAAAATGGAAAACCATCAGACATAGAATCAGATAGTTCCTGAGTTTTATTTATTCTCATATCCCCTGTATGTATATAGCACAGTGTGTGGCACATAGTAGTTATACAAAGCAAATACTTGTTTTATTGCATCACAATTATAAAAACAGAAAAAGGAAATACAGTTAAGCCAGTTAGGAGAAATCCATAAAGTTTGGTGCTAGGTTATTCAATTTTCAAGCCCCTCAAAGTCATTTTCATGCAGTCAGGGATCTGTGACCACTTTCTTACTCTTTCAGAAATCTCCCACACCTTAGGAAAGAGCTTAAACACTCCTTAAATCTGCCTTCACAACTGATTCAGTGGAAAGAACATAGGAAGTTTATGGAAAAATAAAGCAGTAAAGCTTTTCCCTTATCTTTTATTGACTCCCATTCATTTTTTTTTTCCCTTAACCACCAAAGACGAACTTGCAGGATCGATAGATTTAAGACCCAAAGAACTCATAAACTCAGATGTAAGAAATATTTTTTCTTGAATTCATTTTTTATTTTGAGTCTGCATACTGCAGGAATAACAAAAACAGCCTCAGGAAAACTGGGGCCTCCCCCAACACATACCATTTCCTCCCAGGTGTGTATATAAATTCCGGGGAAACTTGCATAGTACCACGAAGTCATCTGTCTATGCTGACATCTGCTGAGATGTCCTATAACTGCCTGGAACTCAGGCATCAAGCCACCCTGTTTGCTACCGACCTGTCATTTGTTGCCTTAATCTGGCCCCCTCCTTGCTAACGCCTCATACACAGGCAAATCATTCTGCTGCTACCGCAGTATGCTGGAGTCTGGGGACCTCTGGAGGTAACTTAGACCCATTTATATGGAGCAGAGGATCTAAACTGGCAGCCCATAACCTTCTCAAACCTGCATGCATGTTCTTGACATTATTGTATCCGTTATCTCCCACTGCCTAACAAACCACCCCAAAACTTAATAGCATAAAACACCCCATTCTGTTTGCTTACAATTCTATGAGTCAGCAATTTGGACTGGGCTTTGCTGGTGGTTCTCTTGCTGCTCTCACCTGGGATCATTCATATGTCTGTCATGATCCAGCAGACGCATTGCCTCATTCACACGTCTGGCAGTTAGTGCTGGACTAATGCCCTAACCTCTCTCTTTGTGTGGTTTCTCATTCTCAAGGAGACTAACCCAGCTTTTAGGCATGGTAATCTCAAGTAGTAAGAAATGGACAAATCCCAAGGCACAAGCACTTTTCAAGCCCCTGCTTGTGTTCTGTTTGCTCTTAACCAATGTAAGATTCAAGGAAGCAAGAAAAAGATTACATCTTCTACTGGGAAGACCAGCAACGACAACATTACAAAAGAGCAAGCATACAAGGATGGGAGAAAATTGTGGACATTGTTGCAATCTACCACAATGGTTTTATCTATTCCTCCATTCCTTTGTTCTAGTTGCCAATGTTTAAAAATTGGAGCTTCATATAGAAGTCTTATCTTGAAATGCCACCTAGCCTATGTTTCCTGCCTGGTCTGCTGCATTTAAGTTTGTGATAATAAAGCCTAGTTTACAAGATTGTTTTTGTGAAATTAAATGAGATAATGTCTGTGGAAAAATCTGGCACAAACAGGCACTCGATATATGGTTTCTTTCTTCCTGAATACAATTAGCCAAGAAGTGGATGTCTGACCATGGCTAAGGAGAAGAGCCACGATGAAGGGCAAGGGAGTCAGAGAAAAGGTGGCTGGAAAGTAATCTCTCAGTCTGTTTTTAGAAGGGTAAAGGTTTTAGAAAACAGGATTCTTAAAGAATTTATAAAAACACTACATGTATTTAAGAAATGAAGAGGAACAGTAGTAAACACCTCAGTTTGCTTTAAGTGAAGTGCTTCAGGCTCCAGAGAGTTCCCCCAGCTCATCCCTTGGAGGCACCTCCGGATGCCCTCTAGCCCCTGTCCCTGTTTCAAGCAGTTGTGTGTAAACACCTGTGTCCAAGCACAGTTCATTCTGTCACGCTCTGCAGAGAGTGAACACCCTGCCCTCTTCCTTCCAGGCCTGACTCTGGACTGAGTGGGGAAGCCTCTGCCACACACAACAGTTCCTTTCCTGGAGAGCTTTACATTCTCTGTCTTTAGTAAGAAGTCTCCTTCTTTTCACTGGAACACGTAACTGGCTAATCTTTACCTCAGATGAAGAGAAGATAGGCCTCTGCAAACTCTTCCAAAACCAGCCGGGTTTAACAAAAACCAAAGGCAATTGTGTAAGCAGTTTGAAAATAAGCATGCTGGACTTTCTCCCTAGTTATCAGTTGGCCAATTCTTGTCGCTAGTTTGAGCTGCCTGCTAACCAGTGAGCACAGTGAAGTGGTGGGAATAACATCCAGGGAGTGGGTTGAAGGAGCAGCAGAGGCATTTTGGCTTCATACCCTCTCTGAGCCTGCATTTCCTGAAGTCATCACGCCTGCAGCAGAGGGAAAATGGCCGAGTTGAAGGTAAGAGACTCTGCCAAGTTTGCTGTGGCTTCTTCAGCCAGAACCTATGGAAGCTTCCGAGAATTCCAGAGTGTCAGAGTCAGAAAGGACTTAGCGAGGTCCCGTTCCAAACCCCTGTGTTCAGAGACTTTGCCATGGTGTCCACAGGCATGGCTGAGGCTTGGGCTGGGGGTTGAGGGAGAGGCGATAAAGAAAAGAGATGAAGTGAAGCCTTCATTGTCTATCTCTTGCCTTTGTTCATTTGAAATATTGTCTTGGGAACCTGTAGACATCATAAGGGCTCCCCTCCACCATGGTCAGACACATTTCTCACTGTCTGCTTCCCAGCCCAATGCCCTGACATCTTCCCATTGCTGCAGCTTCCTGGACTGCCTCCAGCCAACCAATCAGATTTGCTTCATCTATTCAGTTATTTTGAGGACCCACAATCGGCCCTTGGCCAGTAGAAGCCCTAGCACTTCCTCTAGGAAATAATTCCTTTTTATTATTTAATGTGCATTTGAAAAGTATGTGTGGGTTATGTGCTATTAATGAATTAACTCATATTGTAATCCTCAAAATAAATCTGGGATATAGGCACTCTTGTTTCTACTTAACCAAAAAGGGAAGGAAAGTTAGGAGAGATTAAGTGGCTTGCCCAAGGTCTCTGCTTATAGGTGATGGAGACCGGATCAGAACCTGGTTTGTCTGAATCCAGATCCCAGGCTCCAAAAGGAGCCTTAGAGGCATCTAATGAACTAAATGCCTTAAGTCCAGGTAAAGGGATTTTTTTTCCCAGTGTCTAAAACCATACCCAGCACCAGGGCTCAACACATGCATGTGGAACTGAATAGAACTGCCCAGAACTTTGACTCAAGCCAGGTGGGCCATACTGCAGACTTCTTTTAGGAGACAGAGTTTAAGCGCTTCCCTAATGCCCTTCAACTGATGCTGAGTTTGAAGAACCAAACATTTCCCTAGTTGATAGGGATCCTGAAAACACTCCACACTGAGGTAAATGAGCTTATCTTCATGCCTGAGCAAGAGTTGGAAAGGCTGCAAAAGAACTCTCATTCTTTCATTCAGCAAATATGATACATTAGTAGTGATGCCACAGATTAATATCGGAAAGGAACTCAGTCTAGACTAGGTAAGGTCAAGAGAAGCTTCTTGAAGGAGGCTGTTCCTGAGCTGAGTCTTAAGGGAGAAGTAGAAATTGGCCAAGTGAAAAGAGGTGGGGGCCAGAGGAAACAGTGAGTGCAAAGGTACGGCACATGCAGACAGCCCAGAATGTTCTGGGAGCCAAGAGAGTTGCAGCTAAATCTGAGCTGCTATAGGGACAGCCAAGTTGAGATACCCAGGACACGGTGGGATGTATGGATCTGGATCTCAGGGGAGTGGGTAGGGCGGGGAGAATAGATATGGCAGGTCATCATATCAATGGTGGTGTCTGAAGTCTTAGAAGAAGGAGAGTGCATAAAAATTGTTCCCTGATGAAAATCCTATGGGGAAGTTCAGCAGGGGTTGGAAACATCCTTACCATTTATAAATAAATTATATCTAAAATCCTATCCTGCTGAAATTTTTAGCAACTTATAATGCACAGCACTGGCAGACCAATGTAAATTGCATGCTGGTCTTTGTTCTCAATTTCAAAGGCTTTCTTCCCTGCCTGCTGTCTAATCTCCACAAGCAAAGGTTAGCTCTAGAGATCAGGAATCCAAATACGGAGAGCCAGATTGCATCATTCTAATCAATAAACATTATATAAGTCAAAAAATATACTTCTCAGCTTTTATTTCTTCATTTTAATGGCTATATCAACACAAAGCCTCAAATGAAATCATTTTACATAAAAGCAGCACAACTGGGGGAAGAAAATTCAAAAGATAAAATAATAAAATTAAATTTCTAATAGATCACCCCATGTTCTTATGTTGCTACACTTCTACAAATCTTGATTTCCTCATTTCTAAAATGAAGAGCTGTTTAATATCCAGACTTTGCCCACCCCCAACCCACCAAATATTTTGATTCACTAGGTCTGGGTCTGTGTTTAACAAATTTCTGGGGGTGATTCTATTAGCCAGAGATAGGACCCACTAATACTGTCATTTTATTCGTTTCCTGTTTCTGCTGTAACAAATGACCACAAATTTAGTGGCTTAAAACAACACATACTCTCTTACAGTTCTCAGTCCCTGACGGAGGCCCCTTCTCCATCTTGGAAATTCACCGCTCCAGCCTCCACTCCCCTCATGGCACTGCCTTTTCCTCTCCTGTAGTCAGATCTCCATCTCCCTCTCCCTCCCTCTACTAAGGACACTTGTGATTACGTCTAGGGTGCACCCAAATAATCCAGGGTAACTCATCTCAAGATTCTTCCTTCACCCACATCTGCAAAGTCTCTTTGAGTATATAAAGTAACCCTCACATGACCCAGGGATTCCGACATAGATATCTTTGAGGGTCCTGATTCAGCCTACCACAATAACCTGCAAGTTCCCAACAAACCTCTGTTCTCTGTTCCCAACACCGTTCATTAGAAATACTGGACTCTTTCCACAGGAACAAGGTAGCTCTAACTGCATCTCCACCCTGACTTCTCTCTCTTTCCTTTACGCCCAGTGAAAGGCAGTGAGGTGCACCCTCTGCTCATCCCATCAGGGTGTTACCCAGAATCAGAGTCGGGAGAGAGCACCTCATAAGCCTACTAGGACACACAGAGCACATCCCGGGGACCAGATGAGGATTTAGAAAGCGGTATACTAGGCGGCTGTCAGACCACAGATGGCACTGAAGTTACATGGAGCCCTGTGATTTGTCCTTTCATTTAGAAAAGATTCAGATCATTCTCTTGGGAAAAAAGTGAAATCAGGGGCGCCTGGGTGGCTCAGTCGGTTAAGCATCTGCCTTCAGCTCAGGTCACGATCCCAGGGTCCTGGGATCGAGCCCCACATCAGGCTCCCTGCTCAGCAGAGAGCCTGCTTCTCCCTCTCCCTCTGCCGCTCTGCCTACTTGTGCTCTCTCTATCTCTCTGTCAAATAAATAAATAAAATCTTTAAAAAAAAAAGTGAAATCATATTTTTATGTTGGATCCAGTTATTCAGAAACCTGGACTGAAGGAAACATACAAACTCACTTGCTTAATGTTAGATTTTCTTTTCTTCTTGTGTAAGGTGTATTTGTACATAGTCACTGAACCAGCTGGAGTTGAACACTTGGGTTTTCACAGCTGATACAAGCAGAGTCCAGATTCTGCCCTTGATCTCAGCGCTTTGGGAAAGCAGGTGCAGAATACTGCTTCCTCAAGGCTGATGCCGTCGGCAGTAAGGGACATGGCATTTGAAAGCTCTAATAAACTCATCTGTAATTCTCTCCGAGGATTAGGAAAACCGACTGACTGGAGAGTGAGTCAGCATTTTCCGCCTCCTCTTCAGCCAATGCACCACAGCTAAGATGCAGAAACCAGCTCAGAACTCACACCTCTCTCGGAGCTGGGTGGCTCCCTTCCAAACTACCAGCTGTTCTTTCTCCTTTCTTTTCTATGTTTTAAAGCAGTCAGAAGCAAATGCTTCAGAACTACATATACTAAGTGTCTTTTCCCTTGTTCCAAAAATATATATAACCCTGGACTCTGTTCTGAAACTAGCAGTTAGGAAGAATGGGGAAGGTTAATAAGTAAACCCACCCGTGCGTGGAGAGGATTCGGCGGGATTCCTCAGCACTCAAACCTCCCTGCCTCTCTTGCGGCGAGAAACAATGAGGCAGTTGAACAGAGCAAAGGCGCTGTAATGCTCAGTGGCTTCAGTCACAGACTGGTCTAAAACTCCGTTCCACAGAATTGAAGATAATTTGGGGTCATTACCATTTCTCAGCAGCTCAAATTCAATCCCGCTGACCGTGAGCGTGAGGTCCATTCTGAGAGAAGAAAACTGAATTCAGTGGAGAGCCCGAATGCGGCACGCTCGGCCATTTCCCAAAGAAATCAGCCCAAACCGCATGTTACTGCTGTTAACCTATCCGTGTATAATATAACTTACTGTTTTTTGGGCTGACAGATTTTCAAATATTAAAAAAAAAAAAAATTGTGTCTGGAGGCAAAAGGAATAATTTCACTTCCATGGCTTTCTAGGTCATAACTTTTCACATTTGATATTCCTTCCAAGTATAGCAGTTACCAGCTTGATCATTGCTTACACATCCGGGCATATTGCATTTAGCTCACCCTTCTCCATGCTGCTGAGAACTCTGGAGGGCTTACCCTCCACCCACTTACACCCTTCTTATATCTCTTAAAGACATGTGCTCAGATGGTGGCATTTCACTCACTGAGCAAGGCTGTACTTTCATTATCCTAGGCTAAAATTAAGTAGGTTTATTAGGAACAACTCTGGGAAGAAAATGGCCATTTTTTTTATATTTAAGTTAGAGAAAAGTGGGTTCTAACCCCACTTTTAGCAGCATACATACACTCAGAATAGGCTCTAAGTGAAAGGCTAAGTCGAACAATAGGTATCTCTTGCGTACCTTCTGGTAAACCAAGCACAGAGCATATTCAGGTAAACAAGACTGCTCTAGTCACAGGTTCCATGGGGCTTATCAACTAGCAGAGACGCCAGATGGTGAACAAGAACTCACAGGTGTGTTAAGTCTCATAAGAGTAAATTCAGGGGCTCCCATACTTTGCTTTGTTGAGAAAGTCCCTAACTTTTTTTCCCTCCAGGTATAGAGTAAAAAAGCTGGCCATCAAGTAGATGCCATTGTACCATTGTGGACAGACTCTGGTCTGGCACTTCTGCTGAAAGCCTCTCATATCTTCAAACTTCATTTTCATGTATCCACAAAAATAGAAACATATACACAAGTGTTCCATAGGTGAACCAGATAATAAAGGTTTGCTGTAGATTGGATCCACATGCCTCTTTATGGCTGCTTATTTCAGAGTATGAAGGGGAATGGAGCTCCACACTCAGGGAGGATGCCTTCCAGGCCCAGCAAGATCCCACGATCTGGAGTTGAGGGGATGCCTGAGTTATCTCCCTTTTCCAGAACTCTCTGGTGGAAAAAAGAATTAAAGAACCTGTTCTTGGAGTGGGATCATTAAGAACAAGCCCATAAACCAACTAAGCACGGCTAAGGGTGGAGAGTCTATGCAATACCCATCAGTCTTCTCCCAATTAATTGGTAGTCTTTAAAATTCACACAGAGCATATTTCCTTTCCTGAATGGCCCACATGCTGAGACAAAGCAAACATAGTATATATGGAACATCATGCACAAACACATGTCCATATAGAAATTCTTACTTTCATTAGACTATCAATGTTGTGAAATGTTCTTTTAACCTTGTTAATGATAGTCTTTGTGTCTTTGTCATATGCAGTACATTCCTGGATTTGGGAACGAATGTGCCTCAGAAGACCCTCGCTGCCCAGGTGCCCTGCCAGAAGGACAGGTATGAATGAATAGAATATAAGCTCAGAGAGCTCTGAATTGTAGGAATGAATAACCAGCCCTCAGGCCAAAGTGCCTCTACCCAACATTGTTCCTGGCAATTGTCTAGGAGTTTCACAAATCTTTAAGACAATTAGGATACAGAAAAATGACAATACAAAGGTTAAAGTGGGATGGTATTTACCTATGGGAAAGCACCCAATCTGAAATAGTAAGACTAACTATAGGACTTTCAGGAGGATCCTCTAGGCTCAAGGTTAAGAGGACTTCCTTGTAGTCCCCTTGAACAGCCTAAGATATGACAGGGATAAGAAAATAACCAGTCCTAAAAATGTATCCACAAAGATATTTATACTAGTGTTGGTTACAACAGCAAAAATATGGCAAGCAAAATTTTTTTTCAAAAATTTTGAAGAATCTTTTATGGCATGAAAAAATGCTCAAGATATAGTGTTTCCTCTAAAAAAAAAAATCGTGATCATTATAGGACTACACACATCATCCATCACTGGATCCCCATTTTGGAGGATAAGAATGGAAGGAAATATACCAGTATGTCAACATTGGTTTATTTCTGGTGAGATAATGGGTTATATTTTATAAATGTTCTACATTATGCATGTATTGCTTTTCTAATCAGGGGAAAGTCACCTAAACAGTTGCTACAAAAAGTATGTATGGGTAGGAGATGGTCATGTGCACTGCCCCTGAGCATCCCCATCCAGGACAGAATTCCCGCACTGAATTGCTTGTTGGGAAGGTTGGGATGGTTTTCGGATTGAAGTGATGTTGTTTATTGCCTCCTTTGTTTTAGAACAATCCTCAAGTCTGCCCTTACAATCTGTATGCTGAGCAGCTCTCAGGATCGGCGTTCACTTGTCCACGAAGCACAAATAAGAGAAGGTACTGGATTAGGTTAATTCTGACCTGTAGACTGTAGGATTTATGACTAGTACTTAGTGCTGGCTCCTACACTGGGCCATAGCCTTCCACAGCTGCCCAAGATTCTGCTTTTCACAGGCTGTGCTCTGGGTGATATCAGAGGATGGGCCTCGTCTCCAGTTAGGATCAAGTGACTGGTAGAAGAAAGCGAGAGAGCGGCTGCACAACGTCCAGAAAACACACATGTCCAGCTCCATTTACAAATTCTCACTTGTATTCAGAAGGAAATGTCCCCAATAAACTGCCCTTCCCTTAAGGGTTGTCCAGTTGAGTTTTCAATTTTGGTTTACTTGGTTATTTTTAAATAATGATTAACTCAGAATTACAGATGATTCAATATCTCTTATTTAGAAGATAGAAGTATTATGAAGTATTATGTTCTTGGATATTGGATAACTAAGCTGGGGCAGTTGAAAGGTCATGTATTATGGCCCCTTGTGGTTTGAATTAATAAGGTTTTACTCTTTGGAATTTGCCTTTGCTGGAAACCAAGCACATGCATTAGCACAATGTGTCATGTTCCATGTTTGCTCTAATCCCACAAGCCAGGTCAGTGAACTCACTCCCTTGATTGACTCCCATGGGGCAGCTTGAATGCAATAGATGTGTGGTTTGGGGAGGCAGTACGTGCTGTGGCTTAATCGAGTAGTGTCAAATTATAGGAATATCAGGCTAGGGCCTCTGTGAAAGGGGCTGCTTCTAATATTGGAAATCTGGCAGGAGGGCAGTTGGTTTGGTACTGCTTAGTGGGAGGGACTGGGTTTACCTCCACAGACTCCTCCTGAGAAGCAAATGAAATAGCGAGTATAACAGCGCAATGGACCACACAAATGACAGGTTGTTCTCTTTGGTGGTTAATTATGCCCACTCTGGAGTAAGGTCCTGAGTTGAATCCTGCCTCCTTCTCTTTTCAGCTGTGTGAACTTGGGCAAGTCTCTACCCTCTCAGAGCCTCTGGTTCCTCATTTGTAAAAGAGATAATGATAGTACCTATTTCATAGTTGTGGTGAGGATTAAAGGAAAGAATGCCTATAAAGTACTTAGCACATTGCCTGGCACTCGGTGAGTGCTCGATGAACATTAATTTGTCCAACCATCATTACTGTCACCACAGCAGAGTTTCTCCTTCCAGTACAGGGTATGCCTAGGAGGCTGCCAGAGAGCTGAGTGTGAGCTATGGCAAGTGCTATGCTACCATGTCCATATCAATAGTGCTTCTCTCTTGATAGCTTTGTGCATGGAGGGAAGAGAGAGTTTCTCATACTTGCCAAAATCGGGGGTTAATTCTATTGCTATTTAATCACCTCTCTTTGCTATCCCAAACAGTCAAGGTAAGGTAAGCACACTGACAATTCCTGTCCATTCTAATTTATGGCAACCTAACCTCCATGACTATGTTCTTGACTTTATGGCCCATTCGTTAATGGGACACCTGGACTCCAGATTCTGCTGCCTACCCCCATTATTCAGTGATATCTTCAGCCAGCAGGAGCTTAGCTCTGTTCCAGGAGGCTGAAAAGGAGCTGTTGGCATTTCATTAAGAAGTTGGCACGAATCCTTGAATCAGAATTAAATCTCTGACCAGGGCAATGAAGTGCTGCCTGGGGAGTTTTATAAACAGCTAAAAAATAAGGGACACTAGGCATAGCTCACCCATCTGTTTAGAACTCTCCAAAGGTATCCACAATAATTTTGTGAATATGTTCAAAATCCCAAGGGGAAAGAAAGAACCAGCTCCATCCATAGGTGAGCAAGCCTGGGATTCTTAGAGTGAGTCACTCCTCCTTTAAACCACAGAGTGGAGGGCTCTCACAAAACTAACAGAGATTATACCTGCTAAGTGTTAATTTTTATCAGATTAGTTAGCTGATCCCTTAGGTACTGAGAGGGGAAAAGCAAGACAGAGAATGTGGAAAATTTGGACCATCATAAAAATCCAGATGATTAGAGATAGACAGACAATTCAACTCATATCTAGTAAGTGAGCACTTAACTGTGTGTGAGACATTCTAGATACATAAGCTGAATCCTTGCAACAATCCTAGGAGATAAGGATGAGAAACAGGATCAGGGAATTTTTGTAACTTGCCCAGGATCACACAGTTGCTTCTAAGATACACATGCATGCCCTTAACTCCAGACACTACTGGAAGCTGCAGAGGCTTAGTTTATTCATAGCCTGGAGCCCAAGGTCTGAGATCATAGCATTTAGAAGTAGAGGAATCAAATGGACACCGGCCAAATCTAGCCCTTTTATCTCCCAGGTGGTTCAGTGTGGGGCCAGGCAGACTCCACCCCTTGAAGTAGACTGACCTAGGGCTTCAGGGGCCACAGCCTGTTCAAGCAGGTCTGGTCTTCCATTGTCAGAGGTAGTGCTCCTTGTCATTCTGTACCCTGCCAGAGTGATGGCCTCTGAAAGGACATGGGTCCCACTTAGCGAGTTTCAGAGTCCCTCTCAACTTCCAGACAGTTCTCCTGGTGTCCTTCAGGACTTCTGCATCAGAGTCTTCTTCTCTTCCTGAAGCCTGAGGTCTGGGTCCTGGCAGGGAGATCTTTGTCTCAGGCCTTGACATGTGCAGATAATAAAACTTGAAAACGAAGGAAGGAAGGAAGGAAAGAAGGAAGGAAGGGAGGAAGGATGGGAGGGGAAAAAAAAAAGAAAACAAAGTTACAAGTATACTTACTATAAGAATATATGGACCGATCTTACAATGTCAGAGTACAGAATGTTAATTTCCTAAACCTCTTACAAATTAATCTCAAAAAAAAAATAACCCAGTAGAAAAATGGTAAAGGATTTATACAAGTAATTCATAGCAAAATTACAAAGGACCAATAACCATACAGATCCTCGACCTTACTCATAATAAAGGAAATACAAAATAAAAATGAGATACTATTTTTTACCTATAAGGCCAAAATTATTTTTAATAATACCCCGTATTTGTGAAGACATGAGCCATCAGTCACTCTCACTCGTTATTATTGTGAGAATAAAGTGGTACAATGATTTGGCAATTTTGTTTATATATGTACTGGTGATATCTGAGGGAATACACAAGAACATTGTTAAGCTCTGATGGTTCTGGTACTTGGCCCTGAAGAAACTGGAAGACAAATTGGAGGACCCATTTACCCTTAGGGACTTTTGAATTACTTAAATTATTTCTACCAGTAGCATGTATTACTTTTGTAATTTTTTTAAAAAATGTATTTCAAAAATAAAAAAGAAACTACCCGTGTTCTCTCAATCTGTGTAAGATTCATTGTCCTCACCTTCCAGAGTAAGAATTAGTATCCGATGACGTATACACACTAATGTTTTTCTATGGATTTTCCTGTACAGAAATCCCTCAAGGTGCTTTTCCCCTTCCTTTATAATTGTCACTGGGAACGAAAATTCTTCCTTTTTTGTCAGTATGGGAACCACCAAGAGCCAGAGCCCCAATTTGAAGAGTGATGGATAGAGTGGAAGGGTGGGAAAAGGCCAGGGCTCTGGGCAGCAGTGGCTATTAAGAAGTGATGCTGTGTCATTGTTTCTCACATTAAAGCCCACAGATCGTTGTTGACTTGAGCATCTTCCTGATGGTTCTTCCTGAGCAGTCTGCATATCCCTCGTAACACGGCCCTGAGGCTTATGTGTCCTTGTTTTCCCCCAGCTGGCTTTATAGGATTCTACCTTCGGTTTCTCACAAGCCCTTCGAATCCATCGACCAAGGCCATGTCACTCACAACTGGGATGAAGTTGACCCCGACCCTAACCAGGTAAACTGGTCTTGTGCATTGGAGCATACCATGTATCCAGAGCCTTGACTATGAATATTTAAGTCAAACCTGAGTCTTTGAGAAATTAGACATTTTTTTAAAAATAAATGCTGAAGTATGTCTGTTATTTTGCTCATACTTGGGTGGGAGTTTTGGAATTGACTGTTCACGCGCACGAGTGAGTGTGTGTGTATTCATATACTCTGCTTTCGGTAATGAGACAGATCCAGTACCATAGTGGACAGAGCTCTGTTTTTGTTCCTTACCTTTGAGAACTCCAGTATATTCCCTTTGTCTCTTAGCTTAGGTACATGCCACGGATAACAGGGATATAATGCAGGAAGTAAAACAGACCTGGGTCTGCATCCCTGCTCCTCCACTTACCCACTGGGTCTTTGAGCCACGGTGTTTCACCTGTACCCTGGGGTGATCACAACATCTGCCATGTAGTGCTGTTGTGAAGATTACGTGGAAGAACAGGTGTGAACATGCTTCACAGTGCCCGGCACATGGGAGGCAAGACCCAGGACCCTGATACAGCCATGTTGATATACTCACTTAAAGGCAGCAGTCTAATATCAAGTATAAAATCTTGAATTTTATATTCAGGTCAATGTGGTTTTTTGTTTTATATTTTTTTTATTCTGAGGTCCCTGTCTGCCAAACTGACAGAAAACAACTTCATTTCAGTCTTCCCTGGGAATCGCTGGCTTTAAACAATGCCAAAGTAGGAGTAGGGGTTGGGCCTTGCTGGTTGGTTCTCTCTCACTGGGTGATATGAGATGCCCACTGTTCTGCTACCATCATGCAGAGGCTTGGGCAGGGAATCATCTGCCAGTCCACTTCTGGTTCTGTTGTCCTGGGTATGCCATACAACTCTTCCCTCCTTCTCGGAGTTGCTGGGTGTAGGTTCAGGGGTCTTCTTTGTATTCAAAGTCTGCATAGATCCATCAGCCAATTCATCTCTTTCTCTCTCATTCTCTCCTTCCCACAGCCCAAGGAAATCTGATGCCTCTTCTTGGTTTACCAAGACATTATGTCTACACCTACAACTCCCCTTCCCCTAAATGCTTAGATTTTTTGCAGAACAAAAGCCAGAATAATCATAGTCACTTTTGGTTTCCTGCTCTGCTCTGTCTCTTCTAATTACGGAAATCTCAGAGAACTGAGTAGCTGCTTGAATGCTACTTACTCCTCTCCAGCAGGGACAGAAGGGAGGCCTTCAGAGTGAAAAACAAAATTTGAGTTAACAACTTAAAATGTTAGCCATCTCACAGCCATTTTGAAACCAGGATATATTGTCTAAATGACTGCCCCTTAAACTTATGTGAAGTTTAATGCATGAAGCAAACATCCTCCCCGTTCACCACTGGCCTGTTTTTGCCTCTCAGCATAGGGGAAAAGGTCAGTCCCTGCTTCAAGCCCCCAACCCTGCGGGCACCATGCCCTACCAAGACCCAAAGCCAGGCTTTCAGCTCCTGCCCCTTTCCACTTCCTCCAGTCAGAGCTCTTGTGCAGATCACAATTTGCACAACCAACCTGGGGACCCTGTCTTCACCTCGTCCTTGAGTCTCACCTGGCTTCCTAATCCAGGCCCGTCTGACCATTTTTTCCCCCACCCTTAGGTTAAGAATGCATCTGGCAGACCATCCTCATTTAACCATCTAGTTCCCCACCCAGCTCCTAAAGGGCCATAAATCATTCTAGCCCAAGTCACTGCTCATTCTCTGGAAATCTGCTGGATTCCTCCTCAATGGGTTACATCTCAAATTTGCTAATTTCTCTCTTAGAGTTACAATGGTTGTGCTTGTTTGTTTTTGATCAATAAATAGACCTGATGGCTTAATAATGGGACTCTATCTTCTACTAGAAAATATAAAGGATGGATGCCTGTACTTTGACAGAATTCCTGGTCAGGCTAAATAAATTAAGCATTTAATATATACTAGTTTTGGAAGGTTGAGAGGGGATTTGAGCCACAAGAATTTTCCCTATTCTTTTCTTCAGGCAGCATAAGGGAATACTCAATTAAATTTCTGATAGTTCTCTCAAGTGGAGCCAAATCTCATATTATACAAAGGAACAGGGTGGTTGTAGAATCAGCAAGTAAGACAAAAATTGAGTGCAAACAAAATTATTTCTGAAAAATCCCTTGAATCACCCACAAATTATAGGATACATGGTTTTGTGTATGCCACCCTGTATGGTAATTCTTATGTACACTGAATTTGAGAACTAACTACACTAAATTGAGCTAGACTAAAAGAAAGATTACAGGGAAAGGCCATACGCAAATGTTTGGGAATTCAAATCATGGGCCTTTATTTATTTTTTTTTAAGATTTTATTTATTCATTTGACAGGGAGAGAGCACAAGCAGGGTGAGCAGCAGACAGAGGGAAAGGGAGAAGCAGGCTCCCTGCTGAGCAAGGAGCCAGATGCGGGGCTTGATGAGGGGCTCAATGAGAGGCTTGATCCCAGGACCCTGGGATCATGACCGGAGCCAAAGGCAGATGCTTAACCAACTGACCCACCCAGGCACCCCTCATGGGGCCTTTAGGATAGCTATCAAATAACTAGTGGTAAATAAGGCAGAGTGGGAAATTTCAGTGCCCTTGCCTACTCATATCACCCACACCAATCATCAAAGCCTCTATAAACTTAATACATCTTCATAGATTTGTTTATGGTTGTGTGGCCAACAGTGGAGCCACACTTATTTTTATATAATTTATTTGGGGTAGGGGTCAGGTTTTAAGCCTAACCTTTAAGGAAAATAGGAGTGTGATGTGAGTCTACTGAGTGTAATAAGTAACATGCTCATGTTTTTATTACACATTATTATTTCTATGACTTTTATTGATACATTTTATTTAACATGAATACACCCCTTTATAGTGATTATTTTGTAGTACAGGTGGCTTATCCAGGGAAGCTAACCTCACTCTGATAGAATTTTTCTGGTTTTGTCTTGTTATAAAAGTAATACATTCTTAATAAAAACTCAAATGATGTAGAAATTAACAAAGGAGAAAATGGAAGTCTCTCATCATAGGCGAGAGTCAAGTACGCCATTTTTGCACGTTATTTTATTGTTTCATAACTAGCTAACATACATTTTGAGAAGGAAGTTTGAGGCAACTGCATTAAAAAGCCTGAGTTAATGTAGAGGCATCAAAAGAGCTGGACCAACAGTTTCTGCTTGCTTTCTAGTAGATACTAATTATATATTTGTTTCCTCTCCTTCCCTGTGTTTCCCATTCTAGCCTCCCTTTGCACTTCTCCTTGAACTTGTTACCTTTCTCCTGTTTTGAATTCCTTCAAACACATTCTATATGATGGCCACCAAATGAATTTCTTCTCCATTATTTCCCTTTTTTTCATTTACGACCTTGTGCTCACATGCTTTGAGACAGCTGTGCCCCAGAACTCAACAGTGTCTCTGTGGGCAAAAGCTCCACCGAGGTAGCAGTTTATCATCCTCCTGTTCTGTGACTTACCTCCCCTGCCATCCTGCTTCCTTTGCCCTGCTACACACATCCTGGCTGTTCGTGCTACATCGATCCTTTTGTCTTTTCATTTACACCTTCTTGACAAGTTAATATCTCTTTCCAATTTTATGCTTCATTCTGCATTCATCACTTCTCCCCTCTCATAACCTCTTCCAAATATGGACACTAGATCTCATCGAGAAAGTCTCAGAAAATTATATTTAGGTATCCGTCTGACAGTCCTTCTCTGTTGAAGCCTGTATTGTAGGTGTGTCTTCACCTGTCACAGACCAAAATAAATAATTCATCAGTTTCACCAACTCCCCACATTAGTCATCTCTGGGAATTTGAAGACTTGAAAATTACCTAATATTTCCTTCAAGAGAGCATCATGGGATATGCTATTATCACTGTCATCTTTGATACCTTCCCAGAAAGATTGAGGACAATATTCCCAAAACAAATGTCTAAGAATTAATGCAAACTCTTTTTGAGTGTATTTAGATTCAGCCTGTGGACATAACAAGTTCAATCCATTAATATCTCACGTAAGAAATATACCGAATTTTGTTCATCATGTACATTCCTCTAACTTCTGGAATCTCAGAATTTAACAAACAAATCTGCATCCAGTTTAACTGTGATTTTGCAGATTTCAATTAGCATTCCTGAATCAGCATTCCTCTTTAAAGATCAGAGTCCTTTAAAGTTTATCTTTCTTATTACTACATCCCTAACCTTTTGACTTTTGGAAAGTCAGACTGGAGCCAGTTAAGCCTCAGCTGAGAAATTACCTCTTAGTTCTCAACCAGTATAATTTGGACCAAGTGATAAACACCTCACAGATAATTAAAGACCAAGCCATAAAATTCCCTTTGCCTCTAGGACATGCAAATTACCAAAAATGTTTCCAAAAATACACCCTCCCTGGGTATTTGCTGTCTAATTTGTCAAACTCTTCAGCTCTGCCATCCCTAAAAGCCCCCTCTCTTAAAAAATGTCCTGGATTTCCCACTTCTTTAAGCTTTTGACCAAGACTCTCCTATTCACACCAGACATCTTGAGAAAGATATCTAAACCCATTTTATCACCCCCACTCATCTCTGAACCCTTTACAGTTCAGCCTGCCCAGACTACCCTGTTGAAACTATATCTTCTTTAAACAACAATAATGCACTCCCCACTATTGGGGAGTTTTTATTCAAAACTTACATAAGAGTGTCAATGCCCAATAATCCCATCAATGCAGAGCTAACCACTTCTAATTTTTTAGTTTCTTTCTTTCCAGTTTTTTTTTTTTTTTTTTTTGGTAAATAAGATCTGGGGTCCCATGCAGCCAGAAGCCAATCTTCATTTGTTTCTCCTGAGAACATTAAGAATACCCAATATATAACCTACAAGAACACTTGGTAAACTCCCCTTTCCCTAGTTCTTCCAGACTCTAGCCCTCTCACACCCTGAGTCCTCCTCTCTCATTTCACCACTCATCTTCCCCAAGCTCCTCAGCCCCGCCTCTGGTTCACAGCATGCTGCTGCCTCCTCCTCCTCCCCCTCCTCTTTCTGCCCCTGGAGAATGAACTTACAGTGTAGGTCCCCATCCCCTTTCCTAAAAGACTCACACATGAAACAGGGATCTGCATGGTGAGGCTGGAATTCACAAGATTGAGAGGAGGATGGGCAAATCAGAATTTTCCAAAGAGGCAGAGAAGGGCAGAGGAAGGGCTGTGAATAATCATATATTAATGCTGTTTTAGAAATCAGTTATACAAACAAACAAAAAGTAGAAACAAACCCATAAATACAGAGAACAAACTGATGGTTGCCAGAGGGGAGGGAGGGTGTGGAGATGGGCAAAATGGGAAAGGGAGGGGGAGGTACAGGCTCCCAGTTATGGAATGAATAAGTCACGGGGATAAAAGGTACAGCATGGGGAATATAGTCCATACTATTATAATAGCGTTGTATGGTGACAGATGGTAGCTACACTTGTGGTGGGCATAGCATCATGTATAGACTTGTCGAATCACCAAGTTGTAACCTGAAACTAATATCACATTGTGTGTCAACTATACTTCAATTTAAAAAATGTGTGTCAACTATACTTCAATTTAAAAAAATCAGTTATATATATATTTACTCTAATGAAAGTCGTGCTGTAATACCGTTTTACATTGTGGGGTTTTTTTATTTAAACATCATATTTTGTGCCTTTTCTCATGTCTTTTTAAACTCCTTGAGTATAGGTGATTTTTAATGTGGCTTTGTAATCCAATATATGATTATAAGGTAAGTCTTCTATTGTCAAATATTTAGAGTGTTTCCATTTTTACTATCATAAATCATCTATGGCTAAATACATACATGTTTCTCCTCAACATCCCAAAGCCTACAACAGTTGACTTCCCTCTGTTCTTCCCGTGCAGGCTCCCAAGATAGGCAGTCAAGATCCCTAATTTACTATCATGTCTTTCAAACCCTCCACTCTCTACCGTGTGCCCTACCCACCATACTATACTGGAAATTTTACCATTTCAGGGCAATACCCTAAGTTTTCCTGCATCATTGCTTTATGCTCTTTCACCTATCTGGAATTTTCTTTTTTTCCCTCACAAATATTCACCCATCCAAATCCCACCCATAATTTAAGACTCATCTTAAATACCACTTTCTTCCTTGAGCCTTATCTATAATTCTCAGGGTATTTGAGAATAGGATCTATGTCTCCATCATCTTCATATGACCTGCGGTGTTCAGGACATGTCTTCTCCCAAAGAGTAGAACCACAAGTATTTGTTGAATTGACTCCCTGATAGCTCAGATCCCATCATCCTATAAACAGACTAGATTGCATTTTCCTAAATGCATTCACTGGTGTTTGCCAAAAGTATTAGAGTGCACGTTGCTTTCTGTTCAGCCCTTTTGGATAGCTTGCTGGCTCTTTTTACAGTAAATCTCCATCAACTTGCATTTCACTCCTTGGAAAGATGTTGGCACTTCCTGAAAACCAGATTATTTCATTGTGTGTATCTCTTATTTTCCATATATAAGAATGTTAAATAGGTTCTATGCCAGGACTTATTCTTGAGGTAACATTTCTCTTCCAAGTCATTTCTACTTACCTATTTCCTTGTTTTCCTATCAGAAAATGCCCACGCTTCCAAGGTCTTTCTGTAATAGTTTCCCTGAGGGCAGAGACTGTCACGTTTACTGCCAGCACCTGGCATTAAACCTGGCACACAGAGAGGTCCAATAAATCATTTGAATGAATTAATATAAGGAGCTTGAATAAGAATGCTGACACTGAAAGACCTTAGCAAGGTTCAGGTCCCAGGAGTCAGACTGGGCCAGGGCAACTTAGCACTGGAGGAGTAGTAAATAAGTAATAAGTAGTAAATAAGTAAATAAGTAGTAAATACTTAGTAAATAAGATTGGAAGACCAAGTACAAGATCATTAAAGAGAGGCAAAGCCTGGGTTTAGAAGCTATGCAGATCATGAATAGTTTGGGAAGCAGATCAAGATAGGCTGAGATATAAGGGCGCAGAGTGTAGATTACTAAGAGAGACTGGGAGAATCTTGGTATTTGTTCTTAGTAGAGAAAACTTCTCTAAACCATCAGTCCTTTCACTTCTAAAATAGCGATGATAATCATAGGCATCTCAGAAGGTTGTCGTGAGTATTAAATGTCATCCAACAAATATTTACTGAGTGACTACTATGTTTCATGCCCTATGCTACGTGCTAACTAATGGATGTAATACTCTTAGTTTTATATTCAAATGCAAGGTCAAATGGGAATCCAGGTTTCTATTTATGAAAAAATGCCGTTCAAATCCCATGAAGCGTTATCTTTTTTGTAGCTTCATGGAAGACTTTTTTAAATTTAAATTTTAGTTAGTTAACACACAGTGCAATATTGGTTTCTGGAGTAGAGTTCGGTGATTCATCACTTACATACAACACCCAGTGCTCATCACAACACGTACCCTCTTGAATACCCATCACCCATCTAGCCCATCACCCACCAGCCTCCCTCCATCAACCCTTAGTTTCTTTCTCTACTGGTTAGGAGTCTTTTATGGTTTGTTTCCCTCTCTCTTTTTCTTCCTCCTTCCCATATGTTCATCTGTTTTCTTTTCATGAAAGACTTTTGAAAGTCTGAATAAAGTATAGTGACTTGCATCCTCCTTACCTGTGCTCTTGCCTATTACCTCAACTCCAATGGGTCACTCAAAGCCTCATTTCTCTCCACATAAATCATGTTGGCTTTTCTTTTAAATTACTAGATTTGCTGAAGAATTCAGTGAGCCACTGTTTTATTTTATTCACGCCACACACATATACACACATCTTCCTGAGTTTGTACTAAAACTCACTGTAGTGGGATTACCCTGGGCCTCCCCTAGCCATAGCTACTGCTAATAAATTGCTAACATATTGTGGTCACTCTGTATCTACAAGTTACTTCCAAATTCTTAGATAGATGGTATCAGCTTCTAATGATACGTCTACCTCTAGTCAGCCATTATTGTTGAGAGTATCTAACTCATCTAATCTAATTGAGTCCAAGGCAGTTTTGGAGGGAATTTCAGTAAATCAAAGAATCTTCGTGTTGAAAGGGATCTTCAGATCATCTAGTCCAACTCCTGATCTTCTGACTCTGGAAATACTGAGGTCAAATCTCTAATTTCTTTTTCATTCCTGAGCATGCATTTTAAATCTTGATCATTAAATGTTGCCACTGATCTCTGTTTTTCTCCTTTGGTAACCTTAAAAAATTTTAATTCTAACTTTGGATTCCCTTGAAGATGCTTTTCAAATTATTTCTAACCACCCCATTTCTGGTAAGTAAAAGTTTATTTTCCAATAGCATTTGTAGGAAACAGCTGCAAAATATGTGAAGCAATGTTAGAACTGAAAGGAGAAATAGATAAATCCACAATTATAGTTAGAAACTTCAACATCTCTCTCTCAACAGTTGATAGAACAACTAGACAGAAAATCAGGATATGGAAGAACTGAGGGTTTTTCACATTCATAAAGACTTACATTTTAGAAAAAAATCTTTGGATTTTTAGAAACATTTGCTAATTTACTATTGCCTGAATGTCACTGGACCACAAATATTCTCACAAATTTGCTTTAGTCTTATTCTTTGAGATGTTAGCAATGTTCTTAGTGCCTTATATTTATTCATTCATTCAAACATTCAATAGAATTTTATTAATATCCTCTATCGTCAAGACATTGCATTGAGTACTACAATTGATTTCATTGTTTTTGAAATGTTTAATAATTAAATTCTGTGTGAAGGGTTATTTAGCAATAATATGTAGTATGAACTTTAAAAACTGTTTAAAAAGTTATAGAACTGAATCAACTAACAAGCATCCTTTACCACTTTCAAAAGCTCTTCTCTGAAGAGAACTCTGGAATTGTAGTTTCCTCCGGCACTCCATTGTTACATGTAAGAAAAAATACAATCTAGAGAGAGAAAATGACTTCACTTGCCTGAGGTCACAGAATAAATGGAAACAGAGGCAGTATCAGGAACCAGATCTCCTTCCCGTCTCAGCCCAATACACAACGCCCTTGGGCTGGCCTTGGATCAGAGGGTTACTGCTCCACAGCATGCAATTAAGCTGAACATCTGGCTTTAGCAGGAGACATTTCTCCCCTCCACCTCATGGGTTCTTCCTCTTTATCATCTCCCCAGATCTACCTCCTCACATTCAACAACATATCACACCAAAGCTCCTGACACAAATCTCTTGCCCAAATATCAAAAGCTGGCTTCTTCTTGTGAGTACTGGATTTATCAGAACCAGCTTGGGTTTTTATTATCCTTCAGGATACACTGAATATAGATCCTGTACAATCTGCTGCTATCAGACCCAGCTGATAAATTGCTTCTTTCTCCATACCAGCTCCATCATTTGAAGGGTATCATTTTTGCATTAGAGAAGATTCTTCAAGACCACTGCCTCATCTAGTGTGTGGGCCCTGTTGAAGGCATGCTCTCTACATCATCATGTAGGTGCCTGTCCACCCGACACCCCTGGCTCTCTCCTCATGACTTGAGGGTTGATATGCCACAGAAGACTGAAAAACTGACCAGCAACAAACAACCAAACCAACCTCTCAGCCTCTCTGGCTTAGTTTTTCCCACTCACAGAAGACAAACCTCTTCTTTGGGGTTTAGGACTTTATTTCTAACCCCAACAGGTATTTCAATTTCAGGAAGATCTACAAAGGTGTTGTCCCACTCACAGAAGACAAACCTCTTCTTTGGGGTTTAGGACTTTATTTCTAACCCCAACAGGTATTTCAATTTCAGGAAGCTCTACAAAGGTATTGTCTCACTACAACAAATCAGGCAGTGCTTCTCCTATTACTGGAATTTCTTCTCTCTCTTTCTTTCTTTCTTTTTGTTCTTTTCTCTCTTCCTTCCTTCCTTCCATTCTTTCTTTCTCTTTTTTCCTTTCTTTCCTTCTCTTTTTTCTTTCTTATTTCTTTCTCTTATCTTCTTTTTTAGAAATTTATTTATTTGAGAGTGTGTGTATGTGAAATTTATTTATTTGAGAGTGTGCACGCGCGCGGATGTGCGCACAAGCTGGGGAGGGGCAGAGGGAAAGGGAGAGGGGAAGCAGACTCCCCGCTGAGCACGGAGCCCTACAGGGGGCTGGATCTCATGACCCTGAGATCATGACCCGAGGGAAACCAAGAGACAGACACTTAACCGACTGAGCCATCCAGGCGCCCCTTCTCTTTTCTTGCTCTCCTTTTTTTCTTAGGTTTGTAAATATTTACGCTTGTGCTATTTAAACATCCTTGCTATTTAGTAGCTAGCATGTCACTGCCACATCTGGCCAAAGACACCACAATTTAGTTGATTGATTAATTTATTGATTGGTTGATTGGGTGGACTTTTCTGAGTATGATGCTTGCTTCAGTAATATAAGAATCACAGAATCTCTGGCTGGATGTGCTGATTCTTAAACTGTAACTGCCCCATTAGTAGATCTTTTATAAAATAAAGATTTTATAAAATACAGAACAGATTCTGATTTAATTGAGTCTTGGGTCTCAAAGTCCTTCTGGGTGGCTCTCATGGGTAACCAGGTTCAGAACCTCTGGATAGGTCTAAAAGGTTGCCCAGGCAACTTTTGATCTGATGCTTAAATCCCTTCCCTTGGGAAACTAGAAGGTTGGCTCTTCTTAAGACCAAGACGCTAGGTAGTCTAGTCTTCCAGACAATCTTCCTGGGTGTACAAACTCTGCACGCTGCTAATGTCGAGGGAAGCAGCGTGTAGTGATTAGTACTAGACTAGAACTTCCTCTCAGAAAGCTAGAAGTGCTTAGCTGTGGCCCTTCCTGATGTCAGGGGACTATCCTCCTGGGTCAGTGGTTTTCAACCAGGGAAAATTTGTCCCTCGGATGACATGTGACAATGTCTGGCGACATTTTTGGTTATTACAACTTGTAATTGTGTTACTGGCATCTAGTGAGTAGTGGTCAGGGGCTGCTGCTAAACATCCTACATGCACAGGATAGCCCCACAACAAGGAATTATCCAACGCAAAATGTCAATAGTGCTGAAGTTAAGAAACCTTTCCCAGATCCTTGCTCTCAGGTTCTCCTTCCTCCCAGGAAATACCATCTTTAATGGAATTAGTCCTAAACCTTTTCCTCTTTTTTTTTTTTTCTGGGGCTTGAACTCATGACCCCGAGATCAGGACCTGAGCTGAGATCAGGACTCGGATGCTTAACCAACTGAGCCATCCAGGAGCCCCTAAACCTTTTCCTTCTTTCTGAGGCACGATTTCAACAACGTTTTCCAAATCGACATTTTCTATCCTTTTTAAGTCGTCCCAAGATGAGATCTTCTTGCTTTGCTTCTAAAAAATAAAGACCGCCACCTGACTGTTTATGCCAGAGAGGCGGAATGAGCCCACTGCCACCTCTCCCACTTGCTGCCTCTCCAAAATACGAAATGAGCCAAGCCACGTGACCTATGGGAGGCCTGCCTTGTCTTCACTGACCGGGCACCACAGCTGGCGGAACTGGCCCCGGGGGCACAGGCCATTGCGAGAGACGTCCTGAGGTTTACAGGCCCGCTGCCAGGCTGATTAGTAAGTGCTGGGCCAACGCACTTTTAGTAGGTCCTAGATCTGCTGATTTTTCGCCCCACTTCCTTAGATCATTTCATTATTAAATTTTTTTTTTTTTTTTTTTTTTTTAAAGATTTTATTTATTTATTTGAGACAGAGAGAATGAGAGACAGAGAGCATGAGAGGGAGGAGGGTCAGAGGGAGAAGCAGACCCCCCGCCGAGCAGGGAGCCCGATGCGGGACTCGATCCCGGGACTCCAGGATCATGACCTGAGCCGAAGGCAGTCGCTTAACCAACTGAGCCACCCAGGCGCCCCCATTTCATTATTAAATTAAAGATTGTTGTGATTTAAACTGAACTGTCAGGCGGCCTGGGGACAAACGTGGGGTTTGGTGAAGAAATGGAACCCGGTACAGCATTTACTAAATCCAACCTCAGCTGGGTGTTTTTTTCTTTCTCTTAAAGAAATAATTCAAAACTCCCAAGGCTAGAAGTAGAAGTAGAACCTTCTCCTGCAGTGTCAGGAGCCCACACAGAGAGGCTGGCATGCCAGGAAAGGAAGCTGATTATAAATAGCATAAAAAGCAGCATCAGTCAAAACTCACTGATGTGCCTGAGCAAAATGTTAAAGGAAACAAACAGCTTCTGAAATAAGAAGCAATGATCTTTTTAAATTTTTTTAATTTAAAGTGCTAAAGAATGAAAACTATATATAGATAGATAGATAGATGATAGATAGATCAAACGCACACACAACCACACACACACTACATACATACATACATACACAGAACCCAACTGAGACCCTTGAGGAAGTACTGGGTAATTATTAATTTTAAAATAACAAAATTACAAGTAGTCGGAGCCACACAGAAGGAACAGCCATCCTTTTTCTGTGTGATCAATGCTATTTATTTAGAAAGCCTATGGTTTCCCCTTCTAAAATAATTTTCCTGTTACATGTATTTTTTTCCCCAGCTTCGATGGAAACCATTTGAGATCCCAAAAGCATCTCAGAAGAAGGTGGACTTCGTGAGCGTAAGTCAATGCCATGCACACCTTCCCTCTGCTCTGCTTTCTTCCCCGGTGAGCGATCCAGCCCTTTGCAAACAGGCTGAATGCCAGGCGGCAGCAGACTTAGAGGCAGGCAACAGAGACAGCACCACCGGCCCCTGCTTCCAGGGCTGGCCAAGGGATGTCTTACTTACAGGCACCAAATGGCCGCTGACACCAAAGGGCACTGGTGAGCTATTTACAACATCTCTGAATGGCCAATGGAAATTGAGCATTTACCTGACTCAGGTTTCTTTGTTTTGGGTTAGAACAGGGGTTCTTAGCTTTTTTTCCCCCATGGACTCCTTTTTTTAATTTTGTTAGCTACCATACAGTGCAATATTTGTTTCTGGAGTAGAGTTCGGTAATTCATCGATTACATACAACACCCAGTGCTCATCACAACAAGTGCCCTCCTTAATCCCCATCACCCACCTAGCCCATTCCCCACCCACCTCCCTCCATCAACCCTCAGTTTGTTCTCTACAGTTAAGAGTCATTTAGGGCTTGTTTCCCTCTCCATGGACTCCTTTAATAGTCTGGTAAAGCTTGTGTTTTTAAATGCATAAAATAAATTACATAAAATTACAAAGAAGTTGATCATATTGAAATACAATGATAAAAATATTAAAATAACAAATTTGGTTTTATAGTAAGTAACATATGCTTCCTTATAAATGCACTAAATCACAAGATCTATGGAAAGATCTAACAGCTATAGTTGTTAGAAGTATGAGCATAAACGAGATTCTGGAATAGCTGTAAAACTATAATGTGATCTAAAAATATCCATGATTTCTATCAGTGACCAGGTTACAGGTACTTTTAATATTTCTGTAGTTTGTTGCTTACATTCATATTAACCGAAGAAAATGATACATTTCAGAGATTATTGAAAATAAATATATAATTTTGTTCCCATCCAAGTTCATGAACTTTCTGAAATGGACCTAGAATAGCATCAACTCAGGGTGACAACTCCAGTTAATGCAATGCTGATCAGAAGTTCTGCTTGGTAGTTACAGGTGTTGGGAGTATTAGAACATTGTGCTCAGAGCAAACCATATGTAGAGGAGAAGGAAGGGAGCTTCAAGGCAGAGGGGCTCAAAGAAGGCAGTGGGAGGTTTTGCAGACCAACCTCAGTCCATGGCTTACTTAGGGAGAGTCCAGGTGCCCAGCCATGGGCCAAATTGTTTGGATCATGCAGAATTCCTTAGCTATATTAAGTGCTTCAAACTCTGTGTAGGTTCATCTAAATAGACTCCAAACTGACAAATTGAATTAAAATACAAAAAGAAATCCCCCACTCTGGGTGAATTATGGATATCTGAAGGAGCAGGGCTCCCTCCTTTCCATCTGCAGGTTTGGGGCTGAAGACTTTTGAGAAGACCCATGTGTTAAGGCTTCTTGGACTGTGGATTATCAGCAGAGAGGATTACAGTTGGTCAGAGTGCTTCCACTTCCCTGTTGTGGAAAACTTAGGGCTGATCCTATGTATAAGCACAAAGCTGCCTACCTGGTGAGGTGCATTTGAGGGGCATTAATTGGTCCCTAATGTGGCAAGCTTCCTCCCTAGGCCTCCTAGGTATCTGGTTTCACCTCTGAAAGAAACTCTCCCCCAGGTTGATCTTAAGCACCAAACTCATAAAATGCCAAGTAAGGTCATCTTAGCCATTGAGACAATCCAGATCTAGGGCCATGGCTGGCAACTAGGGTCAGCCACCACCTACCATAAAACCCATAAATCTTGAGTTCCCCAGAAGCAGGCTGAACCCCGAATGTCCCACTCGTCCCACGGAGCAGACCCTATAGAACCTTGCCTCCTGGCTCTCAGGGACCAGGAGGAGGGCTGGCCTCTTGGACAAGACTTGCATACACCCTTCCTTCTCCTGCTGTTCCTTCCAGGGCCTGCATACCTTGTGTGGAGCTGGAGACATAAAGTCTAACAATGGACTTGCCATCCATATTTTTCTCTGTAACACCTCCATGGGGAACAGGTAAGTGGCTCAGTGCTTGGGCAGAACATCCCTATTCCCCAAGAGCTGTTGGCCAGAGAGTGAAAGCCAGGTGGTTGTTTTATGTTATTGTTTTTTCCCCCCCAGAGCAACATTGATATACATTTATTAATAAGTGAGCATTTCAATCTTGACTGATCCCTGTAACATAAATAAGAATTTCACATAACAGTGCAAATAGAAAAGAGACAATGGGCATTGGGAAGCTAGAATAGTCCAAGAGGTATTTTGACTTTAATCAGGTTTGGGTCAGAATATCTCTAATTTCTTAAAGTTCGCCAGGGCTGTTCTTGAGTCTAAAGTCATACTGCATGAGCAGCCATTAAGGGCCACCAGTTGGTGGCAGGTCAAACTGACAGACTTTGGCTTCAGCTATTAACTGTGTAAGCTTAACATTCCTCAGTAGAGGAGCTTACATATTGGATTTTTTTTTTAATCAGAAAAAATATGTAAATGGCATTCTGCCTCTTCTTGGAGAAGCAGAATCTCAGACCAGTTTTGCACGCTACCTCTGGAACCAGACTGTTACATCCAAAGCCCCATTCCACTCCTCCTGGCTGAGTAATCTGAGCAAGTCATTCAACTTCTCTGAGCCATGACAAGGCACTGAAGATGTCTCTTTGGGTCCAACATCATATCATACCACCTCCTCTCTTTTCCCCTGAGCCTCATTAGCCTTCACTCAGTTCTTTCAGCCTGCCTCAGAGCATTTGCATGTGCTGTTCTTTCTGCCTGAAATGTTCTTCCCACTCCCCAAACTCTTGCCTAGATAATTCCTTCAGATCTCAGGTCAAATGTCCCTTCTTCAGGGAAGCTTTTGCTGACTCCTCACATTAGATCAGGTTCATTATTCCTTCATTCCCCTGAACTTGACTCTCTACGATGATACAGTTCTGTAATTATTTGATTGCTGTCTGACTTCCTACTAGGCTCTCAGCTGCATGAGGGCAGAGATTGGGTCATTTTGCTCACCAGTTTATATCCAGCACTGAACTGGCACATGGTGGGTGGTAAACAATAATACGTGGAGTGAATTAATTTGTCTGGACAATGTTAAAACTGAAAATCACAGGAATTATTCTTTATGTTTCAGATGTTTTTACAATTCAGATGGGGACTTCTTGATTGGTAAGTTCTGAGGATTTCACTGTGAATTGATCCCCAGTCACAAGCTGCTTTTCAATTTTATACATATTATTTTCCTTTATCCTTCAATCTGTCTTATGTAGAGCAATCTACAGACTGAGGTCTAGAGGCCATTGGTGGTCTGAAAAAGATTCCTGGTGTACCTCAAAGCCCCTGGTCTATTTCCTGGTCTCTCTGTCTTTGCCCATCTCTGCTGGGCCTTTCTAATATGGGAGATCTGGAATGCTGAAAAGAAATAAAGAGTAATACCAACATGTGATTAACTTATTAAGATAATTCTATTTGCTTTCAAACCTGCCCAAGAAAAGACTATCTGTCATTGATATCTGCCATTTAGATAGAAATTTTCATGATGGTATCTAAAATAGAACGTCTCTTAGAGATTTCTCTGGTCTACCCATTCTATTTGATGGTTTCAATATTGATATTTTGTAGTCACCATTTTGGTGTAGACATTAGATATGCAAATGCCAGGCTCGCTGGAACTATCAGAAGTGAGTGGTTTTCCATCTGATTTCTGTTGCCCTTTTTGGTCAATCCACAGAACCGGGCATATACAAGCTCTTTACCTCGCAAACAAAACTAAGCAGAATCGATTTTTTCATTCACTTTCTTCCAGGTAGTAAAATTGTTAACCTAACTTGTCAGAATATTCATTTCCCCCCATGAGACTCAGTAAAGCTCTTTCTTTTGGAATGAAAAATCAAATGCAGCCCTTGAACCTTTTACTCTTCATGAAGTGGTCCTCATGCGAAAAGAGTTGTTTGTTCACTGCTGCCCTGTCTTTTTTGTTAGTTCCCCAGAAAGGGAAACTTCACATTTACACTGAGTTTGGCAGGATGCTTGTGCAGCCCAATGAGATCTGCGTCATTCAGGTTGGTGATGTGTCCCCTTCTTCCCCTGCCTCTCCCTAATTTGGGAGCAATCAGATGTTGCAACTGCTGTCATTTCCAACTAAAATTTCTTGGTGGATCATGTCTGAGCAAGGGGAGGGAGTTTTAGTCATGCAGGAGGCTCCCTGTGCTGAAGGGGAAGCAGGCTTGGGAGCCTGATTTGTTTTAAAATATGACACAATCACAAAGCAAAGAGCATTATCAATTTGCTTTCCTAAATACTCATACACACTTTGGATAAGGCTCTGTTTCCATGGATTGGTGTGGGGGCTGGGGTGCATTGAAGACTAATTTCTTAAAAATTCGGCTATATCGGAGCACTGGTATCTCTGAACCCAATGAGAGATTAGAGTAGAATTGGTTTGGGTCACAGATGTCATTAGGAGTTAAATTTTTCATTTTAACTCATCTTTGAGCTGGTCACCTCAAACATAACTCATCAGACTGTAGCTTTATTTTTGCATCTGGGACTAGCTGTGGCTCTGGGGCAGCTTTTTTATAGCTACAGGTATGATTTGGGAGTGCACACCAATGTCTACTTCCTGTTCCAGAGAGGAATGCGGTTCAGCATTGATGTCTTCGAGGAGACCAGGGGCTACATCCTGGAGGTCTACGGTGTCCACTTTGAGTTGCCTGACCTGGGACCAATTGGTAAATCTTCACTACAAGCTTTGAAGCTCCCTTGAGATATAGGACAGATAATTGCATGAGAGTTAAACATCCTTCTCCCCTTATTATCCTTCTCCCCTCATGATCTCACTCAAATTTCAACTTTCCTCTCTAGACAACTTCTCTAGATCAAGTGTAGTTGGGAATTTCAGAAGCCTATTAGAACTCTCTAAACAACCCCAGACATTTTTTTTTTCAGACCTCTAAGTTCAGAGGTTCTGTGCAATGGCTGACCCAACTGATGAAATGAAATCATTAATTAGCTCATCAGTATATCAATCCATCAGCTAGTCTTGGCTCTGTGTTGTGCTGAGGGTAATTACGGAATCTCATTAAGAGTAACACAGGCCTCTTCCCATAAAATACATACATAAAAATAAACAACTGAAGCCAACCCATTATAAATTTCTCTCTAGAGTAGTATATAGACCATTGGAGAGCAGACAGCATGTAATAGATTTCTGGTTATACAGTGTACACCCTAAAGGATGTAGAAGTTTGGGTTACTAGGGGCCAAGTGACCAGGAATAGCTTTACAGAACAGATGAGATTTGACTAATTCTTGATGAAAAGCTGAGGACAAATAAAAAGGAAAGGGAACCACTTAAGCAAAACCATACATGTGGGAATGAACTTTGTGAATAGGAGGGAGATCATTTTCTCAAGTCAATAAGTTGTGTGTAGACAATAAAGCAGGGGAAAGACATAAAAACGGCAAGGGCTGTACTCCTATGGAAAGGGGACTTGGACTGAAAGATGCATGGTCTACAAACCTCACATTCAACTCAGCACATTCCACAAAATGTACACAGTTAACTCGGGGCCGTGAAGGAGCTAGAAACCTTCTCCATGAGGCAAGACGAAAACTTTCAAAAGTGAATCAAGGTCCCCCCACCCCCAATTCTTCTGGCAAACTGGAGGCAGGAGATGCGGGAGAGAAGTGAAGGTGGTAGGAGGAGTTGTTCTCAAAACATCTTTTGGAGTGAAAGGAGGGGCTGGGAAAATTGGCCCCTGGTGTCATCTGTGACATGTTTGCTAAAGGTGGTGGCCACACCTCCCAGTTCTTCCTTTCCTTGTCAACAGCTTTTTGAGAGCCAAACAGGACAGGCCAGCATGTGCCTTCTGGTCACTCCCCTGGGGAGATCCAAATAGTCAGAGGAAGGTGGGAGGCAGCAGAGAGGCAGCTGGAGCCATGGCGGGCCGTCTGTCATCCTGCTCACCACCCGCTCTTCCCACTTCAGTCTGGCTTCCTGCTGCTCTACAGTCAGCATAGCCTCCAGGTTCCGTGGAATACATACCCTCTGGAAAATATATATAATTTACTAACCAGCTGGGGGCTTATATTTTTTAACCCCAGGAGCCAGAAATGATAAAACACTCCCCAGGTCTCTCCTCTCAGAGTTAAATTATGTTTTTGCACTTAATACTTTTTATTTTTGGTCTTTTGATTTATTTTCTTTCTCTGGAGGGAACACTCACTCCTAAGCAAAGGTAAGCAGGCAAGTCCTGAGTACTTTTTTCCTGAGTGGCAGATAGATCTGTCAGGCTGGAGAGCAGTTTTGCAGACTTGGATGGATTCCGACTTCTGTCTGAGGAACAGAGGCATGCCTGGGGGCAACAGTATGTAACCCTTCCTTTCTGAGATCAAGGACTGTAGATGAGTTCTAGAATCATCATGGTTTTCTTGGGGAAAAGTTCTAGTATTCTACCAGATCTTCCCTTGGCCTCTTTTCTAGTCTCATCCTCTCCCCTCAACTGCAGTGATGCAATAATGCATGTAATATGGTCAGTAAACCATATTTACTCTACAACTTTAGGAGGTGATGCTGGTGTTGATGATGATGATTTTCATGATTCTTTTTCCTAATCAAATTCCTTGGGTCCTCCTAAAAGGGTACCAGACTGGGATTCCAATGAGCCTCTGGACAATGAAAACAAATTGTGGAATGGCTCTTGACATGGCCTTTTCTCTTTGTGCAACTGTGGGCATCTTTCCAATGTGATTTCAGAAGTATCTAAAAGACTTTTGGGTCGCTGTGTTCTAGGAGCCAATGGCTTGGCCAATCCTCGAGATTTTTTGATACCCGTTGCCTGGTATGAAGATCGCCAAGTGCCAGGTGGTTACACTGTGATTAATAAATACCAAGGCAAGCTATTTGCTGCCAAACAGGTAAAGTAAAAGGGTCGATGGACAGGAATGGAATAAATAGTTATTAAGCACCTACTGATTGCTAAGGCCAGTGTTAAGTACTTTACATATCCTTTCATTTTTACCATACCACTAAGACATTACAAATAAAGTACTATTTGCCTCATTTGTAGTCACAAAAGGTAGTGACAAGTAATTTACCAAATGTCATAGTAAATGGCAGAACTAGCATTAGACCCTATATCTGTTTGACTCCAAAGGTCATGCTCTTTCCACTCACCAAGCAATAAAAATCCTGGCAATATGTAGCTCTCTATAAATGGTATGTAAAATATACTATACAGGCAGGGTAATATGTTATGAAAAGGGAAATGAGTAAACAAGCAGATCATCTAAGATTTTTATTACCAATGGCACCATATTTCAAATAGAAGCTATGACTGATACAAAAAAAGTAGAACTCAATTAATTAGCTTGACCTAGTTTATACCACCAGCCTTGTAAACTCAGGAGATAAGCAAAGGCATAGATAATAATAATAATAAATAATAATGTAATATGTAATCTATAATACATTAGCATATATTATATTATTGCTCAATGTACTGAATATATATTAGCAGAATGTAATTATATAACCAAAGTAATCCAAAGATTTCTTCTGTTTACCTTTATTTATTACCATTATTTTTGCCCATTTGACATATAGCTTATATTTTTCAAGGCATATTATTTCCCTTGGACAGCATCCAAGGTAGATGGTATGCTAACCAGCAGAGGCCAACTAGTTTGGCACTTAAAATTAACCCCTGAGAGTTCATTGCCAGCCTCATTGACACATTGTTACCTTCATATTGTCTGGGTCAGAATTTCTCAAAATGTGGTTTAGAGACCATTTGCACCAGAAATCCTAAGGGAAGCTAGTTTAAGATGCAGATCCTCCGATGTTATTCCAGCCTGGCAAAGATGATAACTTCTGGGCACGGGGTGTGGAAACCTGCATTCATTTTAAGCATGCTCCCCGTATTATCTTTGACATGTAGTTGATAGAGAACCACTATTCTCAAGGTAGCCAGCAGCTCCGTGGGTTTCCACTTTCTAAGTGGACTCTGTGCTGGTTGTTCTCTGTGTGAGTTCCCACACTGATCCATTACCCCTTCTCTGCCATGATCTGTGTCCTGGGAGATGACCTGTATGGGCTCCCTAGCCAGCTGGTTTTGGGTTGGGTTCAAACAGTGGGAGGTACTCACAGGAAGTTGGAAGGCAGGAGGAAAGACAAGTTGAGGTTTTTCTTCTCCTGTTTCTTCCCTATTGGGGACTGCATCCCTCCCTGATCTCAGTTCCTGCTGGGTAGCCCCAGTGGTGTCCTGGAGCCAGTTCATACTGGCATGCAAGAGCTGAGAGACACATTCTTCCCAGCTTTGTGTTCAGCAACATTACATTAGTAGCTCAAAAGTGATGAGGGTGGAATACTTATACCCACAAAATTAACAAATGCTATAAAACAGAGCATTTTTTCCCCAGAGAGATAGCTGCTAGGTGTTAAATATTTACCAGCACACCATTGAGCAGCCCCTTCTTCGTGGTTCTAGCTCTTGCTGGAATCCTATAACAACAGTGTCTTCACATATCCCACAGGCCTAGGAATGGCGATGGCTTCCCATTGTTGCTAGGCTCAGAAACCTCAGCATCTCTAGTCAGTTCACCTAACCCTAATCACACCTCTGTTAGGAGTCCCTTCAGTAAAGTCTTTAGAATATTCTGAGTTAGATGCTGTTTCCAGAACAGATGCATGGCTGCAGTGGGGACTACCTTCCTGTCACAGAGCACCGATCCTCTCCTACCCCAGAGGAGCAGGCCCAAGGAGCATCACCTCGGGATTGCTCTGAAAACTCAAGTCCTTGGGGCTGGAACTCTTAGGTACCACCTTCCTGCACTCAGCGACCTAGGAACTGAGTGTACCAGAAGCTGCTCTAGGCAGCAATTACCTGGAGGGCAGTCCCAGCAAGTGCCTGCCCTTTGCACCAGGAACCCCAGCCCAGATGGTCTGAGAATTGCTGACATCCACAGATTCTCACAACTGTGTTGAAAATTGTTGAAAAGGCACTACCTGGAGAATGTGTTGTGCTTCTGCTGCACTGTGATCAGAGGCAGCTGCAGCTTATGAACTGGAAAAATAGGGTTAGTGGCTTAGCAAGGGACAGTTTGAAGGCACGGGAAGCAACCACAAAATGATTCAGGGTCATACTTCTCCCAAGGGACGCCATTACTAAATTATGAGAACAAAATCAAATCAAAAAGAGAGGCAGTGATGCCAAGTACAAACTGTGGAAGCACAGCTACAAAAGCATTAAGCACTGAGATTACCCTTTCCTGTTTTTTTGTTTGTTTGTTTTTGTGATCAGGATGTCTCCCCATTCAATGTTGTGGCCTGGCACGGGAACTACACCCCCTACAAGTACAACTTGGAGAACTTCATGGTCATTAACTCGGTGGCCTTTGACCATGCAGTAAGTCTGGACCATGGAGGGGCCCTGGGGATGGGGCAGCCCTTAGGTGGGAGGGGTCCATAGTAGGTCCCCGATATTCACAGATTTAACATTTCCAGTGTCACCCTTGGAAGCCCAAGATATAGTCATTCATCACTGCGCTGACAGGAATTTGAATCCCCTGCAGCCAGGCTTTGGGGAACAGAGTAAATAACAAGCTACTGGGGGAGCCAAGCCTGACATGCAACACTCAGCTTTGAACACAGCTTAGTTCTTACACCGAGTATCTCAGTAATTCCCATAGATGGCCAAAAACTTAGTTTCTCCTTAGCAAATGTATCCCCCAAAGAAACCAACTGCTAATGTTGGTGATAAAGTGATGAGAAAGAGACAGCTCTGGATTTGGAAAGTTCTCTGTCCTGCTTATGAATGCTGAGTCTGCTCGGTCCGGCTTCCTACTCCGGTATTCCACTCCTGGCTGTTTTTAGCCGTGATGGAGCAGACAGCCCTCTTCTAAAGTTCCTCAGAATGCTCAGGGCCTGAATTTAAAACACGTAAGTTCTAAAGTGTGAATTCGGTGATATTTTTCACTCAATTAGAGGGCCACAAATAAGCCCCTGGTCTACAGGGCAAGCCCCCAAGGCCCCACATTCGTGATAAAGTGCTCCATTCTGAGATCCTGGGGGAAAGTTCATTTTGCAGCCTAGTTCATAATAGATTAACTTAACCCAAAAGCTGGAAGGATAATTAGAGCAGAAGCCAGAGAACCAGAGACAGAAAGATTACTCTGAGTCAGTTCAGCTTATCTCTAGGGGGACAAAACTACCTTTCTGAAGAGCAACAACTCGTAACAAAACCAAAAGGGAAAAGAAAATGAGGCATCAAGCCCAAAACAGCATGAAAAAGGATCCAGAGACACGGATAGAGCTTTATTTGAGCCTCACTACCTTTTCTTTAACAGTTTCAGATCATTTCTCAAGACAGAGGAAGAAGTGTAATATCTCACAGCGATAGGGATGGGGTTTTGGCTTGCCTTTGCACGGGGCCAATCTTTGTACTGCTGCTACAGTTATTCTTCCAAAATCCAGGTCCGATCATTCTACCGCTGCATTAGAAAATCTGTGCAGCCTCCCCATGGTTTAGGATAGTCTGAGCTCTGAAGCGTGGTATCTGATGCTCTCCACCATCTGGCCCTGGACTCATTTTTCCAGTACCAACTCTTAGCCCCTCTGCCTTCTGCCAGTGCATTCTGGGCTTTAGCTTTCCTGCCTCTTAACAAAATCTCTGTGCATTTTGATGTCCTTCCTGTTTTCTGTGCTTAAAATGCCTTTTCCTTTCTCTCCTTCCTTCCTTCTTTTTCCTTCCCGCCTCCCTTTTTCTTTCTTTCTCCTTTCATTTTTCAAAAACTGCCTCAAATATCACCCCCTCTTTGAAGCCTTCCCTGATCCTCTCAGGTAGGTGGCATCCTCTGTACTCCCTTGGATTTCTTTTTATAAAGCTAGATTGCCCTTGGCACCTTGCCGTGGTCAGTTGTTCACACACCTGTTTTATGACTCCTCCAGGACCCCCACACTACCATCACTAACAATGCTAAAGGGGCAAGGAATAGTTCTCAACCATCTTTGAATCCCAGACCCTAGCATGGCATGTGAAAGCAAACACGATCATTGATTTCAATGAAATTGAATCTCAGTCTTTCCATTGAAGGATTCTAAAGTTCTTTTAAAATCACAATATTGTCCCCCAGCCTATGCCCTCTATATTACCACCACCCAAACTAATGATGTAAGTGGTGTATTCTAGACCTGAGAGTCAAACAAGGGTAAGGAAAGCAATGAGGATACCATCTGGAATCTCTGTGATGCCCTCAAAGAAGCATATCCTACATCTATACCAAGAGTTGGATACTATTTTATTTCTATTTCCACCTCACTCTGAGCATCCCTTCTGCTGAGAACTCCCTGCAGCACATCCCAGCTCTTGTCACCCTGACCTGAGGTTGGGAGGCAGGCACGACTGGTTCTCAGACCCACAGGGTAACACTTGCATGAAATGGGGGCTCAGCAGGGTGAGAAAGCAGCTCCAAATCCTCTTAGCTGGTGTTAATTCATTTTGCTTCAAGCAAGAGGGGAAAGTCAGATGAGTGATTTCTACACCTCAATGACAAGCCCAGACTTCTTAGCTTTGGCCTGTGTGGCTTGATCAGAAATTACAGTGTTGGGGCGCCTGGGTGGCTCAGTCAGTTAAGCCTCGGACTCTTGATCTCAGATCAGGTCTTGATCTTGGGTTGTGAAGTCAAGCCCCAGGTTGGGCTCCATGATGGGCTCCACAAGAGGCCCTGCAATGGGTATGCAGCCTACTTAAAAAAAAAAAATAACAACCTAGAGTCAACTTGGAAACCCCTTCCAGTGTGGGTGACATGTGTACCATTGTCCAGTCACCTCCCTTCCATCGTGGGCTCGGTGTCTCCTTGTGCTTTCACAGGATCCATCCATCTTCACAGTATTGACCGCCAAGTCTGTCCGCCCCGGAGTGGCTATCGCTGATTTTGTCATCTTCCCACCTCGATGGGGGGTTGCTGACAAGACCTTCAGGCCTCCTTATTACCACAGTAAGTCTCTATTCTACCAAGCCACATTGGAAACCAAAGAGACCACAAAGTGTTGAACATTAGCCATTGGGAATACCACAGTATGGTGTCCCTGGACACCATACTGTGCTGGCTTTTAGGATCCTGCCTCCGGAGGCCCTAGTGCTGCTCCCCAGACTTGTAGTTGCTGAAACACCATGACTTCCATGGAGATGGCAGTGATGTGTTGACTCTGAGAAGGAAGTAATGCCTACAGCCCAGTTCTTCTGGCCCTGAGGAGAGGCAGAAAGGCCGATAAAGTGTGAAGCAAGACGTTTCTTTACATTTCAGATGCTTCTTTTGGGGGAGAGGGAATGGTGGGATGTTGTTGGTTAGTTTTTTGTTTTGGGAAAGCTCTTTACCTAAGCCTGGTTCAAGAGCCAGTAAAATGTGCCTTCTCCAATTATTTTGGTGGAATAAAACAGACTGCAGCCCACACTAGGGAATGGACCCCATTCTGGATGCAATTTCTATGGAGCATTTGTTGCCTAGAACAGAACTTACTAAATCTATTATTTTTATTTTATTTATTATTACTAGCAGCTAACAATTATTGACCATTTTCTTTGGCTCTGTTATAAGTTCTTTAAAACTATTAAACCATTTAATCCTCAACACAGTTATAAGAGGGAGGTAGTATCATTATCCCCTTTTTTTCAGAAGATAAAACTGAGGCATGAGGGATTAAGTAATTTGGAAAGATCGAATAACCAGTTAAGTGGTGGAGTCAGGATTTAATTGAAGGCAATCTGATGCCAGAGCACACACACACTCACAACCACTAACCGATGTGCCTAGCACAGTGCCCGATACACAATAGGCATCTAATAAACATTTATTTAATTAGTAAATGCATCACCAAGAATGAATAAGATCTTTCATGGCTGCACTTAATGAAGTTGGCATTTTTAATAGTCCAATAGCTGGCCGTAAATCCAACCTAAAGGTCAATGTACAATTCCACTTCCTGAAGATTGCATTTTTGTACCTAGAGTTCTGGAAAGACTCTGAGGTGCATTTCAGACACCAGATACTTTGTAAATAGAATAAAAACAAACTACCATCTTTTCCGAGGAGTGTTCTGGAAGTTAGTCCCCGAGAGGACCTGCTGTCCAGGAGAGAGAATTGCTTTAGCTTAGCCTGTACCTCACATGCCCGTCCTTGATAACTCACTATTTCACCTAGTTCTTGTGTTGAGGCTGCTTTATGGGCCTGAGGTGGAGGTTCTCACATTTTCATATGTGTCAATGTCACTGGAGGGCTTGTTAAAACACAGATTCTTGGGCCCCACCCTCAGAATTTCTGCTCCAGTAGGTCTAGGGTGGGGCCTGAGAATTGGCCTTTGTAGCAAGCTCCCACAAGCTGCTGTTCCAGGAACCACACTTTGAGAACAGTAGGAATCTAAAAATCACTTAGAATGCCTCCTAAAAAAAAAAAGTCTTCCCAGCGCCCACTCTCAGAGAGTATAATTAGTTGGTTCTGAGGTGGAACCTCAGAATCTGCATTTTGAGTTAGCAAGTCAGAGGAGTCCACAGGCCATATATTGAGAGGTGCTGGCCTGCGGCTCGTCTCCCTGCCCAGGGAGAAGGCTAACAGAGCCATCTAACTCAGACAAGTCTGCTATTGTGCTACACCTCTCAAGCCACTTTGGTTTGTAGTTCATTCGCCTGAAACAAATGACCTTGTGAAATGGCTCTTATAATTTTTTAAAAGACTCTCAAGTACCTTTGGCCCAGGATAGATAGATATCGAGAAAGGTATGGTTGCCTGAGTTAGTTGGAAAAACCACAGAACCCCAAGTTAAAATTATTTTTTTCCATAGGTATTAAAACTATTGCTTTAGCAATAATCAAAATCTTTGCTACTTTGATGTAATTTTATAGAAGTGGAGAATTATTTCTGTAGAAACACTGTCTCCAGTCATCTTAATGTACTTGAGTCAACTGGATTCAGCATTAATCAGAGAGGCAAGGTCTACCCTCCACATGTCCTTTGAGGTATAGAAAATGATATAGAAATGTCATCACCAAAATCATTGCTACCTAAATTCGTATTCAGATCAAAGCTGAATTCTGCATTGCTCTCTTCTTAAAATTAAGCCATGAAGGTGACCCTGAGGACACATCCTAGATTGAGGAGTGTGACAACATATTTCAGTCATGAGCAGAACTGCTTTTAAAATATAGACACCTTATGCTTACAGTTGCTTCTTTTCCTCTATTTCCGCTTCATGGAGAAACGAGTAGAGCTGTGATCTGGGTCTTACTTTTTCTACAAGGGCCCGCAGCAGCATTTTGTTTCCTAGGCAGGATGAATATGGCTGCCTAGTCAATGACAGAAATATTTTGGCACTTGGTTATACTTCACATGTAAGGAAGAAGGCTGGGGCATCTATCATGCCAAATGTCCAGGTTTGCAAGGGTTGCCAATGCCATAGCTCTCTGCTCTGTTCATGGTCTGCACTCTCAGCCCTCTCATGGGACAGACTATGAGAGTAAGTTTAGATGGGCTATTTCTTACTCATCTCTATCATAGCATTTAGCACAGTGTCCAATTACATATGTGGATGGATGGATAGGCAGACAGATGGGGTGGCGAATGGACAGATGGGTAGGTGGGTGAATGAATGGAAAGGCACTTAAACTTTCTCAGGTATTGTATTTCTTTAATTCTTGCCCTAAGTGTGTTGCTGTTCTAGTAAAGAGCTTTATTTCAATAAAAACATATGATTGAAAGAGTGGGAACGTGGTGATTTTTGTCAAATTTTGCTGACTCCAGAAAGCACAACTAAGACCAATGTACTTAACTTGGATTAAAGCAAATTTCCATTTAATATGAGAGAACTTTCTAACACCCAGAGCTTTTCAATAGTATGGTAGGTTGCTTTGTTGAGTAGAGAGCTTCCATTCACAGGAGGCATGCAGGCAGACCCCAGGAATTAATCTGTCAGGAATAGTATAGAAATTCTTCTGTATTGAGTAGAAGTAGTGATCCTTTCCAATTTTAAAATTTTAGGATTCTATGAAGAGAATATCAGTGGAACTAGAAAGAAAAGAATGAATCTAAGAAGCATTTTGGAGGGTAGAAAATAAGATGATAGATTCAGAAACAGCAGATAATGTTTGTTAGGCTATATAGCATTTATGGACTGGTTTTTATAGCTACTGAGATCTTTTCACACAGATTATCGTTTGATAATAGACTCCAAGTCCAGGGTTCTTTCCATTACATGACTCTTCCATCAAAACATTCACACACACACACACACACACACGCACACACACTCCATCTCGGTTTTCTGGATTGGGAACCAGAAATATGGTGATACCATGTACTACTGTGGGGCTATTTGGGGGAGGAGCAGATCAGATCTGGGAAAGAAGATGATTTTAATACAGGATTTATAAGCCTAGGTGATAGAGCACATCTACTCTTTATTATAACTTTCATTTTAATTATTATTAAAATTCTTGTCTGGGCCATGATTTTCTTTAGAGCCAACATTATTTCTTTCAGGCAGTGGAATTTAAGACCTCTAATAATCCACATGTCCATCAAGTAGAGTTTTGCCTACCAAGAGTTTCACACTCATGAATACTTTGTGGGGTTTTTTTCCCCTATCTATCTGTATTCATTAGTAATCCTAAAAAATTTATCAGATTCTCCTATCTTCTTGGCATTCCACAGAAATAATGCTTGAGAGGTCTTGGTACTTTACAGGTCTTGCCTTGGATAATAAAACTAATACTCTTTCAACCTTCCCAGGGAACTGCATGAGTGAATTCATGGGACTTATCAAAGGTCATTATGAGGCAAAGCAAGGTGGCTTCCTGCCAGGGGGAGGCAGCCTGCACAGCTCAATGACCCCTCATGGGCCTGATGCTGACTGCTTTGAGAAGGCCAGCAAAGCCAAGCTGGCACCTGAGAGGATTGCTGATGGCACCATGGTAAGTAAATCAAATGCCAGGCTCTGGCAGCCTCTGGGCTTCCCAACCTTCTCAAGAGGAGTGGCTTTTTTTTTTTTTTAATTTCTCCAAAGACACAGAGGAGTCAGGAAAGGAGAGTGTGTGTCTGTGTGTGTATTTATTTCCATGTGTGTATGCACACACCCCTATGTGTATACTAGACCTCTGATGTGGTGGGGTAGAAAGTTCTCTGGACTTGAGTCGGACCTGAAATCAAATCCTAGCTCTTAGTTCCTGCATGACCTTGAACAAGTCACTTAACTTCTCTGTGCTTCGCTTTCCCCATCTGTAGACTGGGTGTGGTAGCCACCCTAGCAGGTGGCTATATTCAACCTTATAGACTGTTCAAATACAAGGGAATATTGTCAATACTATCTGTATGCAGCCCAGAGTATATATGCTGTGTCTCAGAATCATCTGCTTTTTGAGGTAATCTTCCAGGGCCACAGTACCCAGAGATGCAGGATGTCACCTTCAGCGGAGTTCTCAAGCCAAGGAGGATCAGAAAGCCTTTGCCTCACTATAGTCAGGGATTGTGAGCAGCAGTTCTCAGCTGTTTTCTCATTTTTTTTTTTGCTCTCTTTTGGATGGGATGAAATTGATGGGATTGAAAACCTGTTTTGTATTCTTCCTGTATCAGGCTATAAACATTGAGGCTGAACACAATTGCAGTTGGCTGAGGTACTTGATTTTTATTTTATTTTTGCATTCTTGGAGGTGGAGTTTATGGACCACAAGGAGTAATTTTATGCTAAATCATATGCAAATTTGCTTTACATTTTTCAACAAATGCCTTCAATGCTACCTGACTTTAAAATCAATAGCACAGAACTGCCTGACTCCATGCCCAGCTTGCAAACAGACAGCATTACCTGTCTCTCTATCCAATGAAGTTTGTTTTCAGTCCCAACTCCAGGACCAGAGTTGATGGAGCTGATCTTCAGGGGGAGGGTGCAAAGTCCCATCTGCTTGACCTTGGCTCTCTTTCCCTTTCCAAGGGCCTTTGCAGAATTTCTGTGGAGACCTACATCTCTGTGAGATGTGGCTTGACAGTCTCAATTAAGCTGTTGCCTCCAAAGGCTCTCTGAGGTACATGGGCTATTTATATGAGAAGCAAGACTTTGGGAAATGCCTAGGGCCTGGAGCACTAGGGCAGAAAGAGCTCCCCTATGTAAGGGATTAAGGGCAGGGCATGCCCTAGGTAGCCAGAGAGCCCAGACTACCTGGCAGAGGAGTGTCTGGCACTTTACCTAGACCTAACTCTGGGTCTCCATCACCATTTCCCGTTATATAATTTGGACCCAGGCCCAGCTATACTTATCCTTATTCCAGTTTGGAATAAACAGACTTTGTATAATACTGTCTTCACAGCTCAGCTGGAATGGGGTTTTGTCACTCCAGTCAGACAGCAAGGCTCTGAAGGAGTCCTCCAAGACACAACAACAAGAACAGCCATAGTAATAACCCTTATATCTGAATAGTGCTTTATAATGTGCACAGCACTTCCACATGATCTCCTCTGGTCCTCACATCAAGCCTGTTATGGGAAGTCAGGCAAAGACAATCATCTCCATTGTTCTAGGCATAAAGAAGCTAATGCATATTAGACACCAAATATTAACATAGGTTCTCAGGGCTGTGACACAGGAGAACTTTAACTTCCTTTTGCCAGTCTATATGTTTAAAATTTCCAGTAATGTGAACACGTAAGAATTGTAGGGTTTTATTCCTTTTATTTTATTTTATTTTTTATTTTTATTTTTAAAAGCCACAGCAATTGGTGAAGCTGGAATATTTAAGCTGCACCGAGCACTTGCATATTCATTCTGTTGGAGACAGAAACCTCCTGAATACAGCGGGACAGCCACCATTCAGAGTCTTCTGGGATAGGGTTTTTAAAAGTGCTACAGCCATTTCTGCTTCCTCCTTCCCTCCTCTTCCTCCTCCTCCTTACTCTTTCTTTTCCTCCTTCACCTTTTCCCAGCCCATCTCTTGATCAAAGTCCTGAAAAAGAAAACTCAAATCCCAGCTCTTCCACTTCTTGCTACCATCACCTAAGACAAGCCATTTCTCAGCTTTGAGCCATAGTTTCCTCCACTACAAAAATGGGGAGTATGGCCTCCCCATGAGGACATAGCCACAGTGAGTGATGGCCCCTAAGAAGATGAATATTCCTAGAACTCTCCTGCTTCTGCCTTTGGATGTAGCAAATTTAGCTCCATAACGCTAAAGGACAATGTGAGGCTTACGTGCCCAATTCCATTTTATAGAATGAAACGTGGAGCTCAGAGAAGTTAAGAGCCTTGCACCGAGTCTCACTTGCTTCTGCATGGTGGGGTCAGAGCCAGAACCCAAGGTGTGAGCCTGCTGTCCTCACTGTGTTAGCACACATAACTTCTTATTCAAAGATCCTGCCTACCTACATCTTTTCTCTTGACATCGAATCAGGTATGTTTTATTATCCGCTTCACTTCTTCTTTCTTGTTCCCCTCCTCATTTCCTACAGGCATTTATGTTTGAGTCTTCTCTAAGTATGGCCGTCACCAAGTGGGGGCTCAAGACCTCTAATTGTTTGGATGAGAACTACTATAAGTGCTGGGAACCTCTCAAGAGCCACTTCACCCCCAATTCCAGGAAACCAGCAGGACCTAACTGAGACTGGAGCATTGCTGCCATAATTGAAAATGGATTTGTGTGGTTTTGTTTAGAATCCTGCCCTCTGGCAGTATGAGGGAGGGGTTGGTTAAAGTGAGAACTCATTTTTTTCACAGGCAAGTAACTCAGACATTTGTAGAAATGTATTTGAAAAGTTCTATGTCAGCTTAATTACTCAATAAACACTTAACTGGTGTTCTGTGGAAGTAGCAATTGGTCATAATCAGGTCTTGATGAAGAATACCTATAGTGGCCAGGACTGGGGGTCCATGAAATTAGCTCAAGATCAAGAGCCCTTCACATGAGTTTAGCCTGCATGCTTTTATTCTGGGAGTGCAAATCCAGGGTGTTTACCACAGACCACAAGACCAAGCCACAAGGAAGGACCATGAACTGAGGTTGAAGCCAAGGCCAAGGTCCTAGGCATAGGAAATCACAAGGGTTCAGCAGAGCTCCAAACATCCAGCATCATCCTAAAATAGATGGGCAGACAGGCCAGCAGGCTGTCTGATCGTGATAGTCATGTAGCAGCCAATATAGATGATTATGGACAAGAAGCCCAGTCACTAAGAGTGAGCATCATTCACCGAGGGGACCAACTGCCCTGATTTCCCTACTGAAAGCCCCATATCTCAGGAAACCCTCAGGCCTGGTCAAACCAGAGTAGTTAGCCCCCCTACTCTTCACTCATTTATCAGTCCATTTGGCAACCATTCAGTGAGTCCTTGCTATGTGCCATCTACAGAGTGAGACGCTGGGGGTGAATGATTGAGAAGAAAGAAGTCATCTCTCCCCTCCCTTATCAAGCTCACAGTCTGGGAGATCAGGGCCAAAGAAGATTAATGTCCCAGCGCAGCACAGAGCCAAGCAAAACTGAGGTAGCGCACGGTGTATAAACGCTGTTCCTAACAGCTCCCCTCCGTGGCCGGTATCCCTCCCAGACGACTGGGCTGTCCAAGATTTTGGGGGTCAGCTGATTAGGTTCTCTTGGAGAGAGTAGACAGGAAAATCAGAACAGAAAAGAATGGCAAGTGTGTTTTTCACTACTCTAGTTCTGTAGATTTAGCACACACACCCCCACTTTGTTGCCTTAGTAGCAATTTGATATGCTGCTATCAAGTTTTTATTTAACAACATGTAATGAGAGTCAGCTATGTATCAGGGCCTAGGAACTAGGGTCACCAAATAAAACACAAGATGCCCAGGTAAATTTGAATTTCAGATAAACCCTGAATAATTTTTAGTACAAGTACGGACACAGAAGCCTGTATTTGTATTTGCTAAATCTGGCAACCCTATGTGGGATATGGTGGTCCAGGAGATAGATATGTTTCTCACCCTTATGGAGGTTACATTCTGAAGAGGGAGACTGATGAAATAAACAAACAAAATAATTACAAATTGTGAAACATGCCAACACAAAACAAACAGGGACTGAGAGAGGAATAGCATATGGGGAAGGGGAGATCATTCTTTAGAGAAGAAGATCTTCAATGAAGAAGTGATGGCCAGACCTAAAAGATAAGAAGAAGCAAGTCTTTGGAAGGGTAGGGTTGGGCTGGGATATAGTGCAGAGGAGGAGTATTCCAAAACAAAACAACAAAACAAAACAGCTTTGTAGGTTCAAGGAACTGGAAGAAAACCGAGTGTGTGGAGCCCAGGAGCCAGGAACAGGCCATTGCAATAGTCCTGGCAAAAGACTGCATTGCCCTGGACTAATGAGGTAGCAGCAGAGACAGAAGTGGGTAAATTCCTGAGTTTTGGAGTAGACCTGAAAGCCCCTGTTAGTGATCTGTATGCAAGGGGTGAGGGGAAGAGGAGTTGAGGACAGGGCCAAGATGACTGGTAGGCTTCTGGCAGTGGTATTTCACGGTCTCAAACAGGTGGTGACAGAGGCTGGTGTGCCTTCCTAATGTTCCTTAATATAAAGAAGTCTTTATTAAAAATGGAACACTGTTAACTAGCAAAGCAGTCAATACCTTTAAACAAATGTTGAAACTGGCCAGTGTAACAGGAAGTTGCTAGTGGCCCGCCCATCTCCCACCAGCAAGCACCATCCGCTGCTGACCAGCCAAATCCAGTTGCCTGCACCACACCTGCAAGCCTGCCCAAGGCCCAAACCAGAAGCCAGCGAAAGTGCTGGGATTGTGTAGCCCTGGACACAGCCCTCAGCCAATGACTCACGGGAATTCGTAGATAAACACGCCAGCCCTCTTGCCCCACACCTCCGGGGCTTGTGTTTGGCCCTGGCCCCCTGCAACTTCCAGAAGGATGAAGCTCCACAGCCCCCGGCGGCGACGTCCAATAATGCACTTATGATTAGCTTCTCTCCCCTCCCTTTCCCACTCTCCTGTGGTGCTTCCTGGGCTCTTCTCTCAGATGACCCAAACTAAGATGACCACTCAAATAGTTTATTGCCAAACTCCAACCTTTCCAGAACAACCTCCTCTAACTCTGCTCTTATCCACATACCTAGACTCTCATCCATTTCTGTTTACTCCATCATCATCAGTTTGGTGGCCAAGCCTTCCAGGAGCTGAGGAAACATTCAGCATTTACATCCATTCAGTCCCAGTCCTTGCTTTATCTCCTCCACTTTATCTTGTTGGCAGCAACTCCTCAGCAAGAGACAATATTTCATCCAGCCACGCTGTTCACGCTAATTAAAAAAAGATTTAGTTTCCTTCTGTTGTGCTTCAGATCAGCAAGAAAGATCTGTACCCTTTCCTTAATTCCCTATTCTCGAAGATACTTTCCTCTACCATGCTCCTGAAGAGATATACCATCTCTTTCCTGAGAAATAAAAATTCTTTAAAAAAAAAAAAAAAAGAAAGGCACCCTGATTAGGTTTCCTCCAATGACAAGAGGGTTTTCTAACAGATCCCCTTGGCATCATTACGTATTTTCCTGTCTGAGAGGTTCTCAATAGGGGAGATTTTGTGCCTCCCCCAAGACATCTGATCAAGTCTACAGAAATTTTTGGTTGTCACAACTGGGGAAGTTGCTACTGGCATCTAGCAGATAAAGGTCAGGGACCCTCTTAAGCATTCTATAGCACACAGGGCAGTCTCCCACAGCAAAGAATTAGCCAACACTGGATGTCAATAGAGCCAAGGTTGAGAAACGCTGCTGCAACCACAGTGGTTCTCAACTTCAGCCGTACCTTCCATCTCCTGGCAGCTTCCGAAACTCCAAGTGCATGGGGTATGCCTCAGATCACCTGAATTAGAAATGCTGGGGATAGAGCCCAAATGAATTTTAAATTCTTTTTTTTTTTAAGTTTTTTATTTTAATTCCAATATAGTTAACGTACAGTGTTGTCTTAGTTTCAGGTACACAATAAAGTGATTCAGCAATTCTATGCATCACTCCAGGGCTCATCATGATAAGTGTACTCTTTAATCCCCTTCACCTGTTTCACCCATCCCCCCATCCACCTTCCCTCAGGTAGCCCTCTGTTTGTTCTCTGTAGTTAAGAGTCTGTTTTTTGGTTTGTGCCTTTTTTTTTTTTTTCCCATTTGTTCACTTGTTATGTTTCTTGAATTCCACAAAGGTGTGAAATCACATGGCATTTGTCTTTCTCTGACTGATTTATTTCACTTAGCATTATACTCTCTAGCTCCCGCCACATCGTTACAAATGGCAAGACTTCGTTCTTTCTTAAGGCTGAGTAATTTCCATCTTCTTTATCCATTCATCTATGAATGGACACTTGGGTTGCTTCCATATCTTGGCTATTGTAAATAATGCTGCTGTAAACATAGGGGTGCATGTATCCTTTCAAATTAGTGTTTTCATATTCTTTGGGTAAATACCCAGTAGTGCGATTACTAGATCATAGGGTAGTTCTTTTTTTTTTTTTTAAGATTTTATTTATTTATTTGACAGAGAGAGAGACATCGAGAGAGTGGACACAAGCAGGGGGAGTGGGAGAGGGAGAAGCAGGCTTCCCGCTGAGCAGGGAGCCCGATGCAGGGCTTGATCCCAGGACCCTGGGATCATGACCTGAGCCAAAGGCAGGCGCTGAACAACTGAGCCACCCAGGCACCTCATAGGGTAGTTCTATTTTTAACTTTTTGAGGAACCTCCGTACTGCTTTCCACAGTTGTTGCACCAGCTTACATTCCCACCAACTGTGCATAAGCGTTCCTTTTTCTCCACATCCTCACCAACACCTGTTGTTTCTTGTGTTTTTGATTTTCTCCATTCTGATAGGTGTGAGGTGATACCTCATTGTAGTTTTGATTTGCATTTCCCTGCTGATGAGTGATGTTGAGCATCTTTTCATGTGTCTGTTAGCCGTCTGGATGTCTTCTTTGGAAAAATGTCTGTTTCATGTCTTCTGCCCATTTCTTAACTAGATTAATTTTTTGGGTGTTGAGTTTGATAAGTTCTTTATATACTTTGGATACTAACCCTTATCTGATATGTTATTTGCAAATATCTTCTCCCATTCTGTAGGTTGCTTTTAATTTTGTTGTTTCCTTTGTTGTGCAGAAACTTTTTATCTTGATGAAGTCCCAATAGTTCATTGTTGCTTTTGTTTCCCTTGCCTCTGGAGACGTGTCTAGCAAGAAGTTGCTACGGTTGAGGTCTAAGAGGTTGCTGCCTGTGTTTTCCCTTAGGATTTTGATGTTTCCTGTCTCACATTTAGGTCCTTCATCCCTTCTGAATTTATTTTTGTGTATGGTGTAAGAAAGTGGTCCAGTTTCATTCTTCTGCGTGTAGCTGTCCATTTTTCCCAACACAATTTGTTGAAGAGACTGTCTTTTTCCAATTGCATATTCTTGCCCCAAATGAGAGGGGCTTTGTTTTGTTTTGTTCATTTTTATTTTTTAAACTCAAGTTATTCCAGTGCACAGGCAAGGCTGAGAACCACTGTTTTGGAAACTACCTTAGAAACAGTAGAGGGAGATTCGGTGCCCAGAGGGGGCACAGGGAAAGTGTGGGAAAGAGGACAGGAGTTAGGAAACCTAAGGCCTAAATGTAAATTCTTTATAAGTTAGAAGTTAATGTGCAGTTTCTGTATTATGATTTTCCAGAGTGAACGAGTTATCACTATGGATTTGAAGTAAGTTCTGTCTTGGAAAGATATCTTACTACTAAAAAAATAAAAAAAAAAAAAAGGCTTGAGAGCTGACATTTAAACTTCATTACATTTAGTGATCAACTAGCCTTCAATTTCATATAGTCAACTTTATGTAATTGTATCACAAATCTGAGGTATGCCTAAAGTTTATCCTTTTGTGAATCAGTGTAATGCATAAAGAGAACAGACTGCCTGGGTTCAAATCCAGGTTCTACCACTTATTAGCTGTGTGACCCTGAGCAAGTTACTTAACTTCCCTGAGCCTCTGTTTCCTCAGCTGTAAAACGTAGATATTTCATAAGGAATCCAAGACTCTGGAATTGAGACTGTGCTTTCATAGCTGAAAAAGTTTGAGCAAGTGACTTAACCTCTCTAGGGATCTCATTCCACATTTGAAAGAGGGAAATGATTTATTTCACAGGGATTTGGTGGGGGTGAAATAAAACCAGGCATTGAAGGCACCCACGCTGGTTTTGGTACATAGTGAGCAGAGGGAAATATTAGCTATTACTATTGTTATTGTTTATTGCTGCTATTGCGACTCAGTGAATACTATTCATTCCTGCCTCAGTGAGGCTATTGTACCACTTCCTGCAGGTGACACTGGAATGAATAAGCCAAGGTCCTTGTTGCTAAATAAGCAAGCATTTAGCTGGTGATTCTCATGCAATAAGTAACAGAAGCCCAAAGTGTGGAAAATTTAGAAGTATTCTTTTTCATCATCCTTTAGGTCTTAAAACAAGAAAATGATATTAAAGCTCAATTTAAGATCTCAACAGTGCATATTAATAGCTCAATTAATGTGAAAATTAAGACAGACTCTATAGTTTGATGTAAGTAGTTTGCATATGACTAGCTACAGAGTTTTTCCTGGAGGAATCTTGCCTCATCATGTGGGCCTTTGGGCTCTAATTAGCCTACTCTCGGTTTTTTAAATCTAAAATTATGGGGTGCCTGGCTGGCTGGATTGGAAATGCATGGGACTCTTGATCTCCGGTAGGGAGATCGAGCCCTGGTCCTATGTAAGGCTCTGTGCTCAGCGGGGAGTCTGCTTCTCTCCCTCTTTCTCCATCTCTGCCCCTCCCCCTGATCGCGCACTCTTTCTCTAAAATAAATAAATAAATCGTTTTAAAAAAAACAAACAGATTTAATAAATAAATAAATAAACCTAATATTATGTCAGAAGCTTCGACACAACTCACCACAGCACTATCAGCAGTAATATCTCGTAAAAACCAAGTGTATGCAATGCTATACATTCCCTGGAAGAGAAATTTAACAAACAGAGCAGTTTTGTTCACTCACGAGCATTTATTGCCTTTATTTTGGATCCTATGAATAAAATTAAAATCTGAAGGACAGGTGTATTTTATGATATGACTTCTCTTAATAAAAAGACATGGTATCAATTAAGAGTGCATTCAACTGTAAAAAATTGTACAACTGAAAATCTAACATTAGCTTAACAACTAGGACTTTATCTCATAAAAGAAGTCTGAGGTTGGCAGGTCAGGACACGAAATGATCCTGGACCCAAGTTCCTTCTGGTTTTCTGCTCCACAATTTTTGGCAAATTGTTTTATCTTCATTTCATTTCCAGGTCTTATATCCATGTTCTTAGAAGAAGAGAAGAAAGCAAAAGCAGAAAGGGACAGAAAGGATTTCTCCTTGGGGAATATCTTTTTATTCAGGATGGGAAGCTCTACTTGCCAGATTCTCCTATGCTCAGAACTGGGTCCCATGCCCACCCTTAGACCAATCCCAGATTCATTCCTCCGGACTGGGGTCATGCCTACCCTGCCTGAGATAAAGGGACTTCCACCAACCTCCTGAACAAATCGGGGTTCTATCAGAAGTAAAGGAGGGGTAGTGGGTGCTGTGGTGGGGAAGCTGTTGCCCGCCAGGGAGACGTTCCTGTGGGAATCCAGCAAGAACAATATGGGAGGTGTTGGGTTTGAATCTAACATCTTCACTCTCACAGCCCCAAGAGACAAATCTGTGAATTCTTGCTTTACACAGGAAATGCTCCAAACATCTGCCTGATTTCTCCAAATACATCCTTATTAAAATGGCTTTTTGAGTCTTCTGTATATATGAGGTAAGGAGGTTGGTGAGCAATTGTCTCAATTATCCCAAGTCTCATTTTTAATCACAAACAGGTGACATGGACAATCAGAGCCATTGTTCTTAATCAAAACCTAGACTCCTAATCCGCAAATTAGCAGGGCTTCTTGAAGAATAGGACAAGTCATTTCTCCTCCCCAAACCTTTCCTATAGAATTAGGCTGTGAGACTGGCAGATCTTTAAAGATTTTTCTGGCTCTAAAATCCTGTATACCCATGAATGTGCTAGAAAATCTAAAAGTGCAAGTGGCAGGCCCTACTCTAGAAAGTACCACCTCTTAAACCCTCCAGACCCTCCCACTCTTTCCCAGTACCCAACTCCACACAGCATCAGTCTTCAACCCATTGAAAGAATGGTTAAAGATGTGCCCTCTGGAGTCAGCCTGCCCAGATTTAAGTTCCGACTCAGCTGTTATTAGCTGAGGACTCAAGCAAATTATTTAACCTCCCTAAATCTCCTTTGCCTAATGGGGATTTTTTTTTTTAAAGATTTTATTTATTTATTTGAGAGGGAGAGAATGAGAGACATAGAGCACGAGAGGGAAGAGGGCAGAGGGAGAAGCAGACCCCCTGCCGAGCAGGGAGCCCGATGTGGGACTCGATCCCGGGACTCCAGGATCATGACCTGAGCCGAAGGCAGTCGCTTAACCAACTGAGCCACCCAGGTGCCTGCCTAATGGGGATTTTTAAGGTATGTTGTAAGATGTGTAAAGCCCTTACTTTAGTTTAGTGCCTAGAATACAAGTAAAAGTTTAATTAAGTGCTGGCTGCTATAATTGTTTTTCTCCAATGTGCATTCTTCCAAGAAGGAGCTATGTCTTTTTCATATAAGTATCCTCAGTGCTTAGTACACAGCCGGGGCTCAGTAAGTGTTTGATCAATGCAGGAGACCTGACAGCCAGTGTCCTAGAATTCAATCTTCAGTACCTGCAGACCAACAGCAGCTCACTCCCCTTGCAGACTACATTGGTGTTTCCTCCCAAATACCCTGATAGGACCAAACACTTCTGGGCACCCCCTTCTGCAGAGCATGATTTTGGAGGAGAAGCTGTCTATCCAGCCTCTAATAGATGGCTTCAGGGTAATCGACCACCCTTATCTCCATCTCACCCAAGCCACTTCATATAAAAAGTAGTAACTCTTTGATGCTGTCTCCATCCTATATAAAGCATAAATAAAACCTTCTCTAGCAAACTTCATGTTTTTAATTATGAAACATAACGTAAGTAGAAAAAAAATGTGCTTAACTGTGCAAATGCAGTTTCAAGAGTCTACACCTTGTCCTCCTACTCACAACAATTTCATATCAGATTGCAACCCCTGAGTCCTTCCTTTTTTTTTTTTTTCCCCTGGGTCCTTCCTAAATTGATTTCTGGAGCAGGCTCAGCCAGTTCCCTCCTTTCCCCACTCCCACCCCCAATATTTTTAGAGCCTAATTATTAAATAAGCGAGGAATGATTTAAATGCAATTGGTGATATAAGTAAAGAATTGACTCAAAACTGATCAGGTGATACTCCTTGTGATTATGGAGGAAAAGAACTTGAATTCTAATGGTAAGTTTGCTGCAGAAATCTCAGATGTTTTGCCAGCAACGTTCAGAGATCAGATGTCAGACTTTCAGCTTGACTTTAATCTTTTAAATCCTGAAGCTTGGCGATGAGATCGATGCACACTGCACTTTCTTGGGATGCTGAAGGGTCTCCAGGTGGATGACTTAGTTCAATGTCCCTCCAGGTCACAGTATCAAGAGAAGGGGTCTCTATCTCAGCTAGGGAAATGGCAGTAAACAAGGCAGCCAGCGGGGAAACAAGTGGAAGCATTACAATCAGAGGTACACACAGATGCTCTACTAGAAACATGATAAAATTCTGTGTGTTCACAAAATGGTAGAAAGCAGCAGCAGAAACTTTGAAATTCAGTCTTTGAATATATTTAGAGCTAATTTTAAGGTGCTGTCCATATTTTTAAATCATGCATATTTGATCATGATAGTTTCTCATACAGATCTCTAATCTTTTCAAATACTCCATTAATGATCCTGAAGAATGGAGAAATAACCAGTACTCTGTATCTCCCCCAAAGTTATAAGAAGTCTGTGGCAAGTGCTACCAAGAATGAGAAAAAATAAAATGGAAAATAAATCAGGGAATGAATCCAATGGGATTTTGAACCAAGCATGAATGTCATCTTTTTCTCCAGGCAGGATCCATAATAAAGGGTGAAAAGACATAGTACTTAAACAAACCAGTCTGTTACAGAAGCAATATTGTCCCAGAGAGGGGAAGGGATGTCATACACGGATAAGGAATTATTAAGAAGACTGGCTCCTCATGCATGTGCATAAAAGGAGAACTAATAGAGATAATATACTTAGACTTTCATAAAGCTTTCGACACGTTCACATCCAAATGAGTCGCCCTAGGATTAGCAGGGACTGCTTTGTTCTGCGTAGAGGGCTGTCTCAAAATTGAAAATCATTTCTAGCCTGAAGTCTTACAACAGCCTGATTACTGGTCATCCTCTAGCCTTTCTTGCCCTGAGATCCTCCTCCAGGATCCAGAATGATCTTCCAGGAATGCAGATCCCATCAGGTTATTCCTGCCTAATACCTTCAGTGGCTCCCATTGCCATCAGATGAAGTCTAAACTCCTTAATTGTGATAAGGGCCTTAAGATCTCATTCTGGTTCCTTGTCATTTTTGGATGCTCAACATTTGAACCACTTTCTTATGTTTGGGAATTCCTTATCTGCCTCATACTTTAGAGCTGAACATGCCATATGCTTGCTTTTTCAGCCTTCCCTGCAGATAGAAGTCAGGCACAGCCAATCAGATGCTCCTGAACTCAGGAGCAAGTGATGGGAAGATATGGGGACCTCGAGGAACTCTCTCTGTGGTTTGGTTGTAATAAGCTTGAGCTTTTGGGCCAACAGAGACAGCAATACCAATATAGGTCCAGTGCTCAGGGCCCGCAGTAACGGTCAGACACATGGTAACATCAAGCACTCAGATGAGGGGTAATTGGTATTCTCACCAGACCACTTCTGGTGTGATTTGGGGCACTGTTTGTGGTAATAAAAAAATCTTTAGAAATTGATTAAACTCTTAAGAACATATTGCTCAATAAATTCTCAATGTTAACAAAAATGTTTTACAATCAACAAAACTAAAAGGCAACCTATGGAATGGGAGAAGATATTTACAAATGACATATCTGATAAAGGGTTAGTATCCAAAGTATATAAAGAACTTATACAACTCAACCCCAAAAACCAAATAATCCAATTTAAAAACAGAAGACATGAACAGAAATTTTTCCAAAGAAGACACCCAGATGGCCAACAGACACATGAAAAGATGCTCAACATCACTCATCATCAGGGAAATGCAAATCAAAAGTACAATGAGATATCACCTCACACCTGTCTAAATGGAGAAAATCAAAAACACAAGAAACAACAGGTATTGGTGAGGATGTGGAGAAAAAGGAACTCTTGTGCACTGTTGGTAGGTAGGCAAACTGGTACAACCACTTGTGGAAAACAGTATGAAGATTCCTCAAAAAGTTAAGAATAGAACTATCCTAAATACTAAATACTTTGTAAGTAGTAACTCATGAAACAATGAATTTAATAACAATGTATTACTAGTATATGTATTTTAAAGATAAGAAAACTGAGTCACAGAGAACTTAAATACGTTCCAGGTTACTTCACCAGTAAGCAGTGGGAGAGCAGGGATACAAATGCAAGGTCAGGGAGTGGGACTAACAGTTCCAACCTCTAATCACAATTGGTTCTCTTGGCAACCAGCCCCGGCTTAAGTGTGGTCCAAAACTTAGCTCAGTAACATAACAAAAGACACCTCTATCTTATCACTTAGGAAATCCTGAGGGTTTTAGGAGCTCTGCGCCAGAAACAAGGACAAAGACTAAATATATATTTCTTATTATAAATCACAGTGTCAGAGGATTTCACTTTAATCTGAAGCTGTGATTACCTCCTGGTCATTTTGGGCTTCTTATGCCTGGCAAACAGTAGACCAAAAAAAAAAAAGTTTCCATATTAGCAGCACTAAATGACCTTCATTACAAGGAGCTAGGGTTGCTGCTACAGAATGGGGGCCTAAAGGGATATATCTGGAGCCCAGGGGAGTCACTTTTGCTTCTTGGTGCTTCCATGTCCGGTGATGAATGTAAATAGGCAATTGCTGCAACAAAGGCCTAATTATACAAGAGTAACTAGGGTTCCGGCCTTGAAGATAAAGGTTCCGGCCTGGTGACTCCATCAGGCAAGCATTCTAGACCTTCTAAAGTGATGGCCAAGGAAGGAAAACCTAGAAAGCATGATGGGGCGAAATGATCAATCTGTTACAGCTTCAGACCAGTTTCAACAGTGTGGGGCTGAAGCTTGTTCCACTAACCCTCCTATACTGAGATTGTACCTAGTCACCTCCCCGAATGACGTTGCAGATTAACGTGTGCACAGATCCAAGCAGAACATGGAGTGGATGAGGAAATCGTCTACCTCTTGTGCCTGTATCACTTCCTCTTGGCCAATCTTTTTACTCCAATTGCTGCTGCAGCTCTGAGCTCCTGCAGGTGTGACCTGACAATATGCCACCTCAGCTGTACAGCACATCACTTCCTTTCTGCCCTCAGCTTTCTTCCCCTTCCATGTGAGAAGCCCGTAAGAACCCTCAGCCATTCTGAGGCTCGCCCATACCTGAAGTGAAAGAGAATTAACTGCGTGAGACAACTCGTGACCAACTGGGGGAGAAGCTAGTGGATACTTGTTTTTTCCTTGTCTGCAGGGAGTATTATGTGTACACTCCACAGGGCTCCTCAGAAGGTCCCTAGTGGAATTGAGCCAGCTACTCTGAGGCAACAGGCCAATGGCACACACTTGTGGGCTGTCCCTCTAGCCCTGTTCCACTCTTACCAGTCTGCCACTTGTTCTTTCAGATCACTCCCTAATATAAACTACCTGCACACAAGCTTGTCTCTCAGGCTCTGAGTTTCAGGGTATCCCAGACTCATACAAGAACCAGAGAATACTTGTGAGTATGCTCTGAAAGTTAAAATCAACGTAATAACGTAAATCAGCCCTAAAGAGCATGTTCTCCCTATAGTACCTTACTCCTCCTACTGTTTCAAGACTGAACCATAGAGCACGTAGCTTTATCTTATTGAGCAATACTGGTATCTCATATTCATCTTCATGACCTTATGAGGAAGTGGGCAGAGATGGGGAAACAGGAGACCTTGTATTCCAACTGTTAAGCTTGAGCTAGGATTCTGATTCCAATTTAACCTCCAAAGCCCATGTGCTAAACCATTTTACTTCCGTTCAATGTGGCCTCTTCTGTCTTCTCACCCCACAGTGGCCCCATATCTCACCATACCCAACACACCTTGCCTTCTCATGCTTCCATTTTGCCCTGTTAGCCCTGTGATCTTCAGAGCCTAGATCAATGCCATCTCCCTAGACAGAATTGCTTCTCCATCACTTTCCTGAATCCCTATTCTATTTTTTACCACACTGTTGTTACTGTTCTGTTGCATTTTCCACTGGGGCTGGAGCCAGACAAAAGTTTAGGTATTAAGTAGTACTAGATATGAGCTCTCAAATAACAATCACTGAATAAACAGTTGTCAGAGTGTGTACTCCTTAAGTACAGGGCCTAAGTTTGTTTTATTGACTGCTGTATTCTGGGCACAGAGCACAGTACCTGGCTCATAGTAGACGCTTATTTGTTTAATGACTAAATGAATGAACGTGAATCTGTTTCTTCATGAAACTGTGAACTCTTACATTGTATTATCCAGCAAATGTTTGTTGAATCAAGGTAATATTAAGAAAGAGAAAGTATTTAATGATTAATAGAAGCTTTATTTAAACAATAATATATAGAGTTATCATTGCCAGACTTAATATGAAATGTTCAATGTTCGATCCAATTTTCCTTCCTGGATAAGTTTTTCTTTCCTATCCTGCAGATAGAAAAAACAAGAAACAAACAAAACAAAACAAAACAAAAAACAAAAAAAAGCTTCATTAGAAACAACACATTTCTGACCTGTGTTCATTGCAACATTATTTACAATAGCCAAGATACAGAAAAACCTGTGTCCATCAATGGATGAGTGGATAAAGACATGGTATATGTATACAATGGAACACTATTCAGCCATTTAAAAAAAAAAAAAAAAGGAATGAAATCTTGCCATTTCGTAAGTACAATCTTATAGATAAAGAGAACAGACTGGTAGCTGACACAGGCAGGGGGTAGGTGGGGGGCAAAATGGGTGAAGGGGGTCAAAAGGTACAAATTTCCAAATATAAAATAAGTAAGTCATGGGGATGTAATGTAAACATGGTGACTACAGTTAATAACACCGTATGGAATATCTGAATGTTGCTAGGAGAATTAATCTTAAGTTCTCATTACAAGAAAAAAGACTGTCTTTTGTAACGATGTTAACAGATGTTAACTAAGATTTACTGTGGTGACCATTTTGCAAAATATACGAACAAAAAAGGTACTGGAAAACACAATGTATTTTGGCATAACCCATGGTACAATCTGAAAAACAGGACTAAAATACTCCAAACCTAATTCCAATCCCCCGTTGTCTAAAGCCTAAAGCGTACATGTGAGGAAGCAGCAGTCTGAAGAAATAAGGGACAATGAGAAAACACTCCTTTTTAAAAACATCTTATGCACATGTTGGAAGAATTATATTACCCCACTAAAAAGTGTATGTCAAAAGCAAAATGCAAACACCTTCTGGATTAAGTGTGGCCTATCTTTTTGTTAAGCAGGTAATTTATCAGACAATCAAAATACAGAAGCTAGATGAGTGCGCTCCAGTCTAGATGGGCAACACAAGGCCTGCTGGGGGTCTAGTACCAGGGTGGCCTAGTGTCAAAGATAAACTGGGTTTCTCTGTGACCATATGGCCTCTGATGGCAGATTCCCACCACAGGCTGCTTTTGCTTTCCTACTGTTAGCATATTACAAAGTTTTAATATTAATCCACAAAATGTGACCAACATAACTAGAATTCATATAAACAGGGAACACACCAAATGATTTATGTATTCTGCTAATACTTAACCCAAATAAACATCTTTTTAAAAATAATGAACTAAGAAAACTAAATATAAAGGTTTGCAAAGATAGTATCGAAAGGCAAATCAAAATAGGAAAGTTTAACTTCTGTATTTTTTTTTGAGAGAGAGAATGCACACGCACGCAGGGGAGGGGCAGAGGAAGAGGGAGAGAATCTTAAGCAGGCTCCGGCCCAGCGTGGAGCCAGATGTGGGACTCAATCTCACAACCCTGAGTTCATGATCCGAGCCAAAATCCAGAGTCCAACACCCAACCGACTGAGCCACCCAAGAGCCCTGAGTGTTAACTTTTTAAAGTTACTTCTGTAGTCTCTTGCTTAATATTCACAGCACAATTCCTTTACATCACCTAAAACACACAGGAAAACTCTTTCAGTCTAAGTTCAAGCCTTAGAAATTTAAACTGACCAACTTATTAAATTCTAGAGCGGCCATTAAATTAAATTTGAAAGACTCAGAGACTATTGTGATTTTTAGCAAGTATATTTCAATATGAGTTGAAACGATAAAGCAATAAAACCAAACATGTAATTGAAACTTTCTGTTTTAACTCCTGCTGGAAAGGAATAAAGATAAAAGGAGAGAGAAACTGAAGGAAGAGTGGAGGACCAAGGTGGAGGAGCACTGGTAGCAAATGCCAAGAGAAAGACCTGCGTCCAGCACAGGGGAACCTATCACATAGAAACTACACATCAGGTACTTACTCTGTCAGTTTTGAAAACATAAAACCAGAAGAAGAGGGGCCCAATTCCAAACAGAGCTCCTAAGAGCGAGGTCTTGGGAGTGGGTCTGAAATTGGGATAGATGTTTGCTGATCTTGCATAGGTCCAACGAATCAAGGCAGGATCTTCCTAAAATTCAGGAAAACAGAAAGTTATAGGAACTTAAGCAGGACCACATTGAAACAATCTCATCAAAACTTTTGTAGGGGAGCAGAGGAGATGCCTTTTGTGCTCCACCACAGTTGAGGGTACACCCTGACTATTGCTTCAGGGAAGATCTTTCATTTCTAGTATTTGTTGAGTAACTCTCTGATGATCCTATCCTGTTCAAGTCCTTCAGAATTTAAAAGATTCTTGTATCACCCTTCAGCTTTCTATTTACTTAAGAGTTAAGAAACCTATTCTTTTTAATCCACCAGAGAAGCCACTTTTTCTCTTTGATAATTTTTTTTTCTTTTCGGGATTGTTTTGTAGTTTCATTGTCTTTCTTGAATTACGACCAACTAAACCACAGTATTCCCAATGAGAACAGATTTCATAGGCTCTATCATGCTTTGTACTTTGTTTCCAGGACCTTTTCTAATGCTACCCCCCGACCCTGCTCTATCTTTCCAGGCTTCAAATAAATTGCAGGAAGGTGAAGAGTAAAGTAGGCCAACTCTGAACTTTAACATTTTTAAGCTGACTTGGCTGATATTTTTTTATAAGCAAAATTATTACATTTTACACTATTAAAATAATTTGTAGTGAGGACAAGGTTGTTGTTAAAGAAAAATAATCAGACTGTCTTGGTTAAGAAAAAATATTGTCCATTTTAATATATTTATACTAGAACAACTATGTAAGACAGCAAATCTGCCCCAAACACATAATTAAATTTAATTAGCTAAATCCCCAAATGATTTTATAAAATTATTTGCTCTAATTAACTGATACGCAGATTAAAAATAAGCAGATGAGGGGCGCCTGGGTGGCTCAGTTGGTTAAGCGACTGCCTTCGGCTCAGGTCATGATCCTGGAGTCCCGGGATCGAGTCCCGCATCAGGCTCCCTGCTCGGCAGGAAGTCTGCTTCTCCCTCTGACCCTCCCCCTCTCATGTGCTCTCTCTCTCACTCTCTCTCTCATTCTCTCTCTCAAATAAATAAATAAATAAAATCTTTAAAATAAAATAAAATAAAATAAAATAAAAATAAGCAGATGAAATCAGCTTTAAAACTTTAATACCAAAGGAGAACATTCAAGGTCCTATACACCACCAAGAAGTCATGATGGATAGGATTAAAACAATTAAACTGGATCTTTCACAGATCCATTTTAAACCAAACTGTTTGCAGAAAACAGTAAAGGTGAAGACACAAGATGTAATAGGTTTAAGGGGATGTTTGAGTTCAATACCTAAAAGGATAAACACATCTATTCTTTATCTATCCCTTCTGCTATTAACGTATTTGAATTCTCCCAGGACAGAATTCTCAATCTACCAGTCACCTCTCTACATATTTATCTGTCAGATCGGTCTTCCAGAAACAGACATTTCATTTCATAAAAATATCAACAGCCCCATGGCCACAGTTCATTGAACCTGTACTGCTGTTAAGAGAGGTTCCAAAACACACTCCATGGGAGACAGTTCTCCTTCTTGGACACCACTCCATGTCCAAAGAACCATCAGCAGGATCTGCCATGGTGAACACTCCTTGAAACTGTTTCTTCTTTTGGCTTTCAGGGCACACACCTGCCTGGTTTTCCTCCTAACTCTATGGTCATTCCCTCTTGGTCTCTTTTGCTCTCTTCTTCCGTATCTCTCCAATCTCTTAATATTGGAGCTTAGACTTCACTGGTCTTCTCTATCTACATTCATTCTCTTGATGATCTATCTCCTCCAGTCACATGGTTTTAAATATCCCATCTATAGGCCGATGACTCCCAAAATTATACCTTCCCAGACCTCTACCCTGAACTCCAGACATAATGTCCAACTACCTGCTCAACACTGTCATGTTGTCTAACAAGAATGTCAAATGTGATGTATCTCAAACTGATTTCCTAATATTCCACTCCCTGCTCTTCTCACATTCTTCTCCATCTTGGTAAAAAGCAACTTCATTCTTCTGATCACTTAGGTCAAAAAACCTTGGAATCATCCTTGACCCTTCTCTCTCTTACACCTCACATCCAATCTGCTAGCAAATCTGGCTGGCTTTACTTTCAATATATACTCAGAACTCACCACTTAACCATCTCCACTGCACTGCCAAAATCCTGATAGATTACCTCAAAAGCCTCCTAGTCTCCTTGCTCTCCTTCATAGTGTATTTTCAACTAAGCAACCAGAGAGATGTTAAAATGTAGGGCAGAATACCTACTCAGTAAAAGTCCTTATGATTTACAAAGCTTGGTGTGATCTAGTTCCAGGTACTTTTCTGACCTCATCTCTTCCCACTTTGCTCTAAATTTCTCCACTTTAGTCATAATGGTCGCTTCAGTATTTTTGCAACTCACCAGGCACACTTCTGCCTAAGGACCCCTACATCTGCTGTTCCCTATACCTAAAATGCTACTTTCCCAGAGAGCTGTGTGGCTAGCTCCCTCACCTTACTTCCTTCATGTCACCTTCCAAGGAAGGCCTTCCCTAGGGCTATCTAAAATTTCAGTTCCTACTGTATAACACATATCCCTTATCCCTTCCTTGCTTTATTTTTCTTATCCCTTGCCACTAACATGCTAAACAATTTAGTTTTTTAACCTGTTTATTACTTGTCCGCCCCACTGGAAAGAAAGCTCTGCAAGGACAGGAATCTATAGTCACCTCAGCATCTAAAACAGGGCGGGGCCTATAAAAGCAATTACTTATTCACTGAATCAATCATTGGTAAAGATTAAGCAAAGAATTTCCATGTATTGATCATTAAATGATTAAGTGCCAAGCACTCATTTAATTAACAGAACCACCAATGAGGCAGGTATTACTGTCTCTTACATGACAAAATTGAAACTGTCCTAGGGCACAGAACTAGAAAAGAGAAAATCCGGAGTTTAAACTTCAGCCATCTGGCACATCAAACCCTGTGTATGTAAATAACAAATGTCTCCCTCCACACCTTCTTCTCAAGTAAACAAGGTTCTGACATCAAGCCAACTGGTTAGGCAGATGTTTTGGGTTACACAGTTCAAGGTTTAAATTCTGCTCTATCACTTGCTAAAGGAGTATCACTCTATGACCTATTTGTCCTTCCCATATTGTTTTCTCATCTGTAAAATGGGGATAATAACAGGGCCTAACTCTTTGAATACTTGTGACATTTGAATAATAATATTCAGAAAGGGTTTAGATAGTGCCTGCACAATGTAAACTTCCTTCAATTCTCATAACTTCCAAAAAGTCCTACAGAACACCAATGCAACTGCTGGAGCAAGTTTTGGTTGCTTTGTTTTTAATATCATATTTGATATCATATTTAAACAGCTTTTGTACAGAAAATTATTGAAAAGCCCACTCACTAAATAATAATAGCAATCAATCTACTGGTTATATGTTAAGTGCCTGCAATGTTATACAAACTATCTCATTTAACCTTACAATGATTCTATAAAGAATGTACTACCTTTCCCATTTAAGATCAGAAAACTAACGTTTAGAGGGGTTAAGGTCATCTAGTTTGCCATTATGTTCTGCCTTGGCTTCTGACTTCAAAGACCAAAGTTTCAACTAGCTGCAGAGTTCTGGGGTATTCAAAAGATATAAACTGAAAAACATCATTATATTCCCATCAGGAGAGAGCAATATTGCTATGAACTGTGAACTGAAAGGTGGAAAACTGCTTTTTAAAAAAATGACACACACATCACGTTTTCTGAACACTCATTACAGCCCAGGCACTGTGTTGGCCAGTCCTGTGCCTTATCTCATTTAATCCTAACATGTATTAACCCCGTTTTTCAGACAGGAAAATCGGGGATAACCAGCAGAGTTGAGTCACTTTCTCAAGATTACCCAGGTGGGAAGTGATCAAGCCGGGACTCAAACCCAGCCCGGTGTGAATTCAGAACCGTCCTCTTGACCACCAACCTCTCCGCCCAAGGTCAAAGGGCTAGTGGGTGGGCCTGTTCTCTCGGCCTGGAAGAGGGCCAAAGTCTAAAATACTGATCGGGAACGGTGGCCGCCCCTCTGCGTGGCCTCCCTTGGCCGGTCTGGCTGCCCGGCCGGGGATGGGGGACCGCCCGGACTCAGGCCCTCGATTCCCGCCCGGCCGGCCCACGACTCACGATGAGCCCTTGGCGGCTGGGGTCGTTGTACTGAAGCAGATACTCCCGTTTAAGCCGGGATCTTATGGCCAACCGCTCGGCTTCCGCCTTCCGGGCTTCCGGAGATACGTTGTATTCGGCTGGGTCGAGGGTAGAGGGTAGGGTAGCCAGACGCGACGGCTCGTACTTGGGGAACGACATCTTGGCAATCCGGGACACAACTGCGCCTGCGCGACTCCGAGGCCCGCCCCCCCCCCTCCCCCCTTCTTCTGGCCTTCATCCTGAGGAAGTGCGCTTGCGCGTTAGCGGAAGGTAGGCAATAAGAATTTGCCCAGGAGGTCCGCTTCTTTCCTCAACCTTCCTCACCGTCCTGGGCCCCCGAATAGCGATCTGCGCATGCACAGTGTGCTTTCCTTAACCTTTCGCCCCCACCCCGCTTCCTACTTTTAGCTACCCACAATCTATTGCTTGTTGCTTCTTCCTAGCAGCCTTACATATTTCTAGGGACATAGCAGAGCTTTATTTTGTGAAGTTGAGCTGTGTGAGACTGGCAGACACAGGAAATGGGACTGGCTGTAGCTAGAATCCTGTTTCAGTGTGAGTCCCTCCAAGGTGTGTGACTTTAGACAAGTCATTTAACGTCTCTGAGTTTCCTCTTGCTCATTCTGGATAATGACCCCTATTCTGTCCACCTACCAAACCTTTAGTGAAGATTAAGTAAGAAAATAAATAGGTGCCAAAGTGCTTTGCAAAACACAGTGCCCGAACCAAGAAAAAGCATAAGCTTTTCTGTACGTTACTACATTAGATTGGTACAGCGGAAGTAGCGGCGTGTTTTTCATAGGCACGAAATAATGTTTAATAGGAGAATGATTTTTTTTTAAGATTTTATTTATTTATTTGACAGAGAGAGACACAACGAGAGAGGAAACACAAGCAGGGGGAGTGGGAGAGGGAGAAGCAGGCTTCCCACGGAGCAGGGAGCCCGATGCAGGGCTCGATCCCAGGACCCTGGGATCATGATCCCAGCGGAAGGCAGACGCTTAAAGACAGAGCCACCCAGGTGCCCCGGAAAATGACGTTATAAGAGAAATGTTGCCTACCTGACTGTAGTAAGTTATTAACAAATGAAGTACTGAATAAAGCTCCTGAAGAAACAGTATTTAATTAAAATACTAATACCTCTTACCTAAAATCCTTAGCACTCTTGGGTGCTAAGAAGGAAAATCATCCTTAGTTGATACTCTTATGCATAGGGGCATTGTATCTTAATGTGAAAGATGATTTGGGGGAAAAAAGGGGGGCTACCGGAAAAGAACCTTCATGCCTACTGTCCTTCTCTCCCACTCTCACGAAGGGGGAAGAAGCAACTTCAAGTTGAAGGGCAGGGTCTGTGGGTACCAGTAAGACACTCCTCAGGAGGAAACATGTAAACAATATTTCCATAACTCAGGCAAGGAAAGCTGGATCAAAAGAGAGCTTCAGCTTGGATGCAATGTCTGGGGACATAGAGGTATGTTGGGAAATGGTTGCTAGGCAGAGAAAGGACCTAGAAAGTGCTGGCATTTGAAGTGATGAGCAGCACTGCTGTCAAATTTATTCAACGTTGTAATACTGTTTTTAAAATATTTATTAAGCACCCGCTGGGTGAAGCATTCTGCACACTAGTCAATCTTAGTCAATCTCCTAGGCTCAGTGGGGGAAATGCAGAAGAAATGAAGGACGTGGTATTTGTCTTTGAGGAGCTGACAGTACAGGCAGTACAGAAAGAACAGACAAGATATGGTAATATTTGCAAAGCAGTTTAATGTCCAAATGAATATAGAGCAAAATGGGCTCATGAGAATGCAGGCTGAGGGAATGTAGAAAAAAGAAATTTGAAACATAACACTTACACTCAATTTTAAAGAAGGAGAAAAAAAAGTTCTGGTTTTTTTCAAAGGTGTTTTAAAATACCATAAAACAAAATGAAATGCAGGAGCAGGTTGTAAATTCTAAAGACAATCTTGATAAAGTTTCAAAAACCTTTTGTTTACAGATTAGACACTGATCTGGGAAGAAGGGCATGCAAAAAGGATAAAAGAAAGAAGAAAGGAGTGCAACGACTACAGATGACAAAGTTTTAAAAAGACTTGGTAAAGTGAAGAGAGAGGGAGAGAAAGAGAGAGAATGACGAGAGAATAAACTACATTCATTTCCCTTTGGATTAGTTAAGGTGTTTGTTCCCACATTTGCTTGATTATCATAAGGATCCCTTAAGATGATTTTGTCAAAAAGATGGAGTCCTAAGTTCTGTTCTGCTGTTGAAGATTCAGAACTGATCTGGCAGGGGCACCCAAAAGACTAATTTTTAGTTTCCTGAAGGGATTCTTCTACTATTGTGTGTTTGGGAAACAGAGATGACTACAAGAGGTCTTCCTTTCCCTCTTCCTTTTTCCAGGAAAGGTCCTCCCAGAGTGAATCTATGTAAGAGGGAGACCTAGATTCCATAATGAAAGAAAAAGACTTGATTGAGACTTTATCTTGAAATAATGCAATCAAAAAATTATGAAAATGAATTTATCTTATATTTAACGTTTAAGGTTACAGTTACAATGTTGTGCTAATTCTGATAAATCAAATGTTAATTTGTGGACATGGTTATTTTCATATAGCTCATTATCCTTCACTTTGCATTTGATTTCTGCAGCAGGGTCATATTTGCAGAAATGTTGGAGGGCTTTATCCAGTTTTTCCAAGGTCCTTTCTTAATCCTTTGAAACTAAATTGTTTCCTTTTGAAGCATTGATGTCATCATCATTCTTATTGGTTGTCTTTTTTTCCTTTGTTATCTGGTCCAACTCTGAGCTCCTCCTTTATTAGTCAATTTGCATGTGGATCCAGCAGTTTACCAACATCACTTTCATCAATTTTATGGAAGTCCACATCTTTTGCAAGATTTGCAATAAATTTCTATTGTTTTTGAGGACTAGATATTTCCAAATGGACGACTAAGACTTTGATAGGAGTGGATGTAGGCATTAGGGTTAGCAGATGGAACAATTTAAGTGGGAAACAATTTCACAAGTGGTCATTTCACCAAAGAACGTTTCATGTTTTGAAGACTTTTACTTTTCTTAATAGAATTTGTCAGAATTTATTGGGACATGGATTACAAGGACTAAGTATATGTATTTGACTGTATTTGTGTTTGTATTTAACCTGTATTTGACTGGAAGAGGGAGGATAAAGTGGTAAAGTGGAGAAGGAGAGAAATGCAAATATGCCGGCGTAGTCAGGTTATAAGAATGGGACAGGATTTCAGGGAACAGAAGATGGACAGGTGAATACAGAAACTGTAAGAGGCAGGTAAGTTCCTGCTTATGAAGAGCATTCCTTCTCTTAATTAGGTAGGATCATAGGTAAATTTGTGAATAAACCCAATGCCCAGAGATTTAACTAATCAGTGATTAACAGCAGCTGACATTTAGTGAGCATTTTCCTTTATTCTTGTTTTTAAAAATCTTAACATTGAATATCAGCAAAGGATATGCTGTCAAACTAATGCAGGGTCCCTTCCTTACATGAGCCCTCTCAAGAACCCTGGGAAGGGCCCTAGAAATGTGCTCACATGGCCATTCTGTTTTTGTAAAATTAGAAAAAGTAAAATACTTAAATCACAGTTGCCTAAGACTGTTGTGTCTCTCCTCTCTGACTTCCTTCCCTTCTATCACATTTTCCCTCCTGTTAGGTGGATCACAGTGGCCTGAGGCATTTGGGGGATCCAGCAAATGAAAATTTGAATTTAGTGGGATATATTTATTTGATTCACATCAGTTTCAAGTGGAATTAAATTACTGCTAGCCATCCAGGTGCAGGATTGGCTTCCAGGGTTATTGTCAACTCCCAGTGTGCCATGAAGGTGCAGGATCAGAGTTTGTGTTTTGATATGAACTTGTCCTGTGAATCTTGGCCCTGGAAATACACAGGTAAAGGAGGAGAAATAAGGTTTAAAATATACAGAACCAGAAGCTAATCTGTGGGAGATTCTTCCAGTCATCATTGGCATTTTTTCTTAAAGAAGCACCTCCTTCCCACCCCCACCTCCAGCTCACCCCACCCCCCAAATTATGTAGGCTTCAAGTCCCATCAAACCCTGATCTTCCTGTTTATCAATCTTGTTAAGACTGCAAGGAAGAGACACAAAGTGCTATGTGAATTAATTTAATTGCAAGGAGATCTAAAAACACGGGGTAGATAGGAAAGTCATCTCTCATTTGGTTATGTAGCCACCCTGGGGATTTATCTTCCAAAATTGAAATAAACAGCAGTTCCAAGGGAGAATAAGAACAATATTTTAGAGCTTCAGTGTCCCACCTAAGCTCAAGTAAACCACTTTCTCTTTGTTTACCTAGCATTTACTATTCCTCCAAAAGAGGGTATTATTGAGTCAGTTTGACAGTATTCAATCTAGATTGCCTGAAAGCACCACATGGGAGATTGGCTTTCACTGTATCCAACTTATCTGCAGCTTTGTTGATCTGGACATTGTCCAAATCAGTCACGAATAAGATTACACGACTGTTTTGACCCAACAGATGCACTTAAGTCACAGAAGCTTATCATATTTAGAGACGACTCACATAGAACTACTTGCTTCCGAAGTGGTATATCCAGCAGGCACATTAGGACTACACAGCCTGTCCATTACAAACATACATCACTTTCTATCTGTTTCTACTATAGCTTTATAATAAGTCTTGGTATTTCAAGGGTGCAAATGTCTCCATCTTATTATAGTTCAAAATTGTCTTAGCTACTTTTGTTCCTCTTCTTTTTCAGATGAATTTAGTATTAAGCTAATAAGTTCCATGAAAAAAAATCTATTGGGATTTTGAATGGAACTGCACTAAATGTATAGCTTGATTTGAGGAGAACAGATATTTTTAAAATATTGCATCTTCCCATCTGTGATCTGTTAAGTCAGGTCCTTTATGCCTTTGGATCATGTTTCGTCATTTTCTCTGTAAGGAATTCTCACCTCCTCTATTAGGTTAATTCTGCTACATTATAGATTCCATTGCTATTGTTAATTGTTTCTTTTCCTATTACGTTTTCTAAGTGGTTATTACTGGTGTGTAGTAATATTACTGATTTTTATATACTGATCTTGGAACCAGTATCCTTGTTGAACTTTTTATTAGTTCTATTGGCTTTTCCATTCACTCCTTTGGATTGTTCTATGGAGTTGGTCAGACCTTGTGAAAATAGCAATCTTGCCTTTTCTTTTCCAAATCTTGTACTTGTTTCTCTCTCTTAATGCTTAGCTAGGACCTACAGTACAATGTTTTATAAGAGTAGAAACAGAGTCTCCTATCTTGTTCCCAGCTTTACCAGGAAATCTGTTCACCACTGAATGTTTGCTGTAGAATTTGGTAGAAGCCCTTTATCAGGTTAAGAAAATTCTCTTCTATTCCTTGCCAAAAGTGGTTTTTTAATCATGGATGAGTGATAATTGATCAAATACTAATTCTACATTTTTGTTATATAGTCATATGGTTTTTCTGCTGATCTATTTAAAACATGGAAAACCATAGTAGGTTGTTCTCATGTGGAATTCTGAATTACATTAATTAATTCTGGAATTATATTCTGAAATTGACTCTTTCATGGCATGATATGTTTTTTAATATACTGATTAAATAATTAAGTTGAATTAAATTTATTAGCATTTTATTTAGAATTTTAGCATTTAAGTTCATAGATGAATTGGCTCTATAATTGTCTTTTTCTTATTTTGTTCTTGTGTAGTTTTGGTAGTATATTTACATGAAATGAATTGGATAGATTTCCTTTTTTTTTTTTCTTTTTTTTAATTCTCCAAAATGGTTTGTTCAAGACAGGAACTATATATTCCCTGAAGACTCTATAAATTATCTTTTAAAACTGTCTGGGTCTTCCTTTTTATTCTCAGGGGAGACTTTTGGCTATCAGTTCAATTTCTGTAATGGTTTTGGGTTTTGTCAGGTTTTCTATCTCCTCTGGAATGCATTTTGGTAATACTTTCTTAAGTATCTTGTTTGAAGCTTATTGCTATAGAGTTTCTAATCTCATCTTATGATTTTTTTCAGTTTCCACTATCTTTATAATTATATAATCCTCTTTTTGTTTCTAATATTGTTTGTTTGTTTTCATGCCCTTCTTATTCCCCATCCCCTATTTCCCCTATCCCCCACCCAAACCCCCTCTGGTAACCATCAGTTTGTTCTCTATAGTTAAAAATTTGCTTCTTGGTTTGTCTCTCTCTCTCTCATTGTTTTCCTTTGCTTGTTTTGTTTCTTAAATTCTACATATGACTGAGATCATATGGTGTTTGTCTTCCTCTGGCTGACTTATTTCACTCAGCATTATACTCTTTAGCTCTGTCCATGTTGCTGCAAATGTCAAGATTTCATTCTTTCTTATGGCTGAATAATTTCCATCTTCTTTATCCATTCATCTATCAAAGCACACTTGGGCTGCTTCCATAGTTTGGCTATTGTAGATAATGTAGATAATGTTGCTGTAAACATAGGGGTGCATGTATCCCTTTGAATTAGTCTTTTTGTATTTTGGGGGGTAAATACCCAGTAGTACGATTCCTGGATTGTAGGTAGTTATATTTTTAATTTTTTGAGGAAACCCCATACAGTTTTCCACAATGGCTGCACCAGTTGTTTATTTATTGCTTCTTTTTTTCTTCATCCATCCTGCTAGAGGTCTGTCTATCTTGTCTTTTCAGAGAGCCTGCTTTTTATTTTATCATCTCTAATCAAGTTTTCCTCTTATACTTCTTTTATTTTTCTTGAGATTACTCTAATGTTCTTTTTCCAGTTTCTTAAGCAGAATACTTACCTCATTCATTTTCATTTTTATGCATATAATTATGTACATTTCATTTTAGCTACATATCCATAGGTTTTTATTAGTATTTTCATTGTCATGTAGTTCCTAGTATTTCATTATTTCTATTATGTTTTTTTCTTAATTCATAAGTTATTTAGAAATGCGGTTTTTCCAAATATTGTTTTGTTTTGTCTATTTTTTATTGTTAATTTCTAATGTAATTGCATTATTGTATAATATTAGTCCTTTGAAATTTGCTGAGACTTTTTTTTAAGATTTTATTTATTTATTTGACACAGAGAGAGAGAGAGCACAAGCAGGGGGAGCAGTAGGCAGAGGGGGAAGGAAAAGGCTCCCCTCCCCACTGAGCAAGGAGCCTGATGTGGGGCTCAATCCCTGGGATCATGACCTGAGCCAAAGGCAGACCGCACGCTTAACTCACTGAGCCACCCACGTGCCCCTTGCTGAGACTTTCTTTGGGACTTAATATATGGTCAGTTTTTGTTTGTTTGTTTTTTTTGTTTCTTAACAAACCATTTTTTTGAAATTTAGCATACATATAGAAAGAAAAATGCACAAATCATACATATGCTGTTCAGTAAGTTATTACAAAGTGAACAAAGCCTTGTAATCATACATAGTCATTTTTATAACAGTTCCATGTGAGCTTAAAAAGAATGGATACTCTATAATTATTGAGTGCAAGGTTAGATCAAGTTTGTTAATTATGTGGTTTAGGTCTCTTATATCTTTATTCACTGGTGTGCCCTTGATCTATTTCCAATATAGAAGTGCATATAATTTCCCAGTGCCATTGTGGTTTGTTCATTTCTCCTTGAGCAAGATTAGAATACACAGGGTGAATTGAAGGTGATATGGAAACATCTTAATGTGCATGCATCTGTGAGTTGTTTTTACCAAAAGACAAAGCAACTCATACATAATGGTTTGCTCATTCCATCCATTTAGTGTGCTGTATACAAACCAACCAGGAAGAAAAGATTTCTGCTTAAAATATACAGTACACTTAGAAACACATCTGTCATGTAGACATATCCAAAAGCTTATGAATATTACATTTTGCATTTCTCTCCTTCAGAGACAGTCTTTTCATTCTAGTCTTAGCATATATCTGTTCTTATTACTAAAGTCACTTACATAAGGACTTATTTGTACTTGAAAGGAACAATAAGTTTCCTACAGAGTGTAAGGTGACATTTTCTTGCAGGTTGTCAATTTAACATAAAAGAGGGTTGATCCTCTTAGCTGAGGCTATGTCATGCTTTCTTCTGTGGTATAAAGTGCTGCCCTATCATTATCTTTTGCTTGGGGAGAGCGATAGCCTCCTGGTTGGTTTTCTTACCTACATCCACCTTTACCATACTCCCATTTCTTTACCATACAGCAGCTAGAGTGAACTTTTATTTTTTTTAAAGATTTATTTATTTATTTTAGAGAAAGAGTGAGAGTGTGCGCACATGCGCAGGAGTAGGGGAAGAGCAGAGGAAGAGAATCTTCATGCAGCTCCCCACTGACCCCTGAGTCCCGACGTGGGCCTCTGGACAGGGCTCCATCTCATGACCCATGAGATCACGACCTGAGCTGAAACCAGGAGTCCAACACTTAACCACCTGAGTCATCCAGGAGCCCCTAGAGTGATCTTTTAAAATATACATTGTCCTAGCACCCCCATTTAAACCCTTACATGACTTCAAGACCCACTAAGGTCCGCTTCCTGCCTTTTCAGCTGTGCTTGGCTCCATGCTCCCCATCACTGTCTGTGCTCCAGCCACACTGGCCTCTCCTCAATTCCTTCCTTCAACAAGGCCTTTGCACTTACTCTTCATTCTGCCTTAAATATTACACACTCTACTCCTATTCATCCTTCAGAACTCATGCAATTCTATAGCCCCTTAACTAACCCACAAGGTCAAATCCCTCTATAAGCTTTTGTAGCACTGTAGACCTCTCTAATTACACTAATTACAATTACAATCCTAATTTTACATTTTTTGTTATTTAGTTAATCTCTGCACCACCACCACCACCCCGCCCCCAAGAATGCAGTCTCTTTGAAGGCCAGGCCACAGCAAGCTGGACTCACCCTGCATCCCATCATGGGCACACTGCCTGGCACATCACAGCAGTGGTGACAGGCTAAATGATGAGTTGCCTTTCTTCACTTTAAAGTGAGTATATTGGGGCGACTGGGTGGCTCAGTTGTTAAGGGTCCTGGGATGGAGCCCCACATCAGGCTCCCTGCTCAGCGGGAAGCCTGCAGAAGCATATATCCTCTCCCACTCCCCCTGCTTGTGTTCCCTCTCTCGCTGTCTCTCTCTCTGTGTCAAATAAATAAATACATCTAAAAAACAATAAATAAAGTGAGTATATTAACCAAATATACCTTCATCCCTCTTGCTGCCCCTGGTTTCATCCCCTGCTTACTTCCAGCCATACTCCATACTCACCCCTCCTCCACTTTTCACTCACCTCCACCTGTGAATTAAAAACTCAAGCCCAAAAGCATTGTCAGTAATGTAGCTTTGTACTGAAGATTTTGTGTGGTTCCAGAGGAGGGAGTACATTACAAAGTAAAAGGCCCTAACAATGCCCTTTTAACATCTCTGCTTCCCCCCAGCCTTGTCCCTACAGCAGCTGGAACTGTCGTACACCTCTTCCTTTGCTCCCCTGGCAAGTGTGCTCTGGGAACATCCTCCTCCACCTGCTTCCAAGTCTATACTCAGCAGAACGAAGTGCAGCCATAGGCCAAGCCGTGACTCCTTGGTCCTTAGTTTATAGGGCCAGTTGCATTTATAAAAATTTGGAACAGAAAGCGTTGACCTTTTATTCATCTTTTCCTTTGCTTGCTGATAGTCTTCCCTCCATCAGTGCCATCCGTGCCTGCCCTCCCTACTGTCTGTGGCTGACTGACATCTTATATCCGTCAAGGTCCATTTCAATCGCCCTACCTTCTAGAAACCTTTCCATAAGACCCTTAAGTCGAGGCGATTTTTCTCCTCCCTAAATATGCACACTACTTCTTTTATTCTTCTTGGTATTACAGGCAATCCTAGGATTACTTTTTTTCTCCCTCTCCTTTAAGAGCAACTTCTATTTCTTACTCTACATGCCTCCTGAAGAGTCTGGCTCAGGACTCTGCATTGCAGGCTCCAGTGTTGGTTGAATTATAATAAAACATTTTGTATTTGTTTTCTTAGGTTTTGGTAAAAGCCTCTTTGAGAAAGTTACTGATATCTAATATTTCAATTTCAGAGTCAGTGAGCAGAAACTAGCCCCCCTCCAAGCCCGACCGCCGGAAGAAACTCTGTACAAATTGTAGATGAAAGTGGGATGGCTTTTGGTTTAACAGGTTTGGAGAGAAGGTCTCTATCCAGGTAAAAGATACTATTGACATTTTTGCCTGGGTTGACTCTGGCTTTCTAAAATGAAGCAACATTCTGGCCCCTGAAAGACTATCAGGGCCCCTGAGAGAGTCTAACTCGTATGACTTTTTAAAAATGCCAAGGAAATGACTAAGTAAAAATGTTGGCATATGGGGTGCCTGGGTGGCTCAGTCAGTTAAGCATCTCCCTTCAGCTCAGGTCATGATCCCAGAGTCCTGGGATCGAGTCCCGTATCAGGCTCCCTGCTTGGCGAGGAGTCTACTTCTCCCTCTCCCACTCCCCCTGCTTGCATTCTCTTTCTCCCTCTCAAGTAAATAAATAAAATCTTTTTAAAAAAATGTTAGTGTATGAATTTAAGCTCCTGAAGTCTAGAGAGAGACCTGTGACTAGCAGTCTGTGTTCTCTTAGCATCAGTGTGATCTTCAGGTGAGCAGATCTCTCAGTGATTCACAGTCACCTTGATCAAACAGAGGATGGAGGCCCAGTGAGGAGGTTGGCTACATGTGCATACGGCTGACTGAGGGCTGCTAAGATGCAACTCACCATCACTTGCTCAGATTTTCTACCAAATTATGTTTCTCTTCTCAACAGGAAGCCATAAATATCTCTCACTTCTTTCATTCCTATAAGCATCTTCATTACCCTGGATTAAACAGGATAAAAAATAAAATGTACTTCTTCAGTTTACTTCTTAACCATTTTTTTTACACTCCCAAAGTAATACATTTCATTATAAGAAAATAAAGCATATAAATTATAGAAGAAAAATTAAAATACAAAAAAATCCGTATTTCTACAACCAAATCCACAAGCTTTTTGACTTTTTTTTCTTCCGATCTTTTCCATCCATGTCAAGGATGTTTTTAGAAAATTGTAATCATGCCATAGATATACTGTATTCTGCTTTTTCACTTAAGTTTTTAAATAAACATTTTTCTGTAGTTTTTATTAGGGATAATAATTTCCATACTATTATGGATATATATACTCCAACAAGAAGAAATTACTGTAATCTAATTATCTCTTTTACTTGAACTTAAAGTTGGTTTAACAAAAAAGAAGTATAAATAAGTGCTTAAACACTGGTTTTTTAAACATCTTGCATTTACTCATGGAGTTATTTGCTGTTTTACAGTTCAGTTTATCTTCGCTTCTTGCCCCTATTGGCTCTTCCACCTGCTGTGCCCACCTCTGGCTTTTCTGGCAACCGATCCTTCCTTGACACCCCTCACTTCATCTGTGAGCTTTTATCACCCTGTCCTCTCTGCCCAGGAGGACATGCTCTTAATTTCTCTTGGTTTCAGCTCCACCTAGACAGAAGCAGGCTGATCCCAGAGAATCAATTCAGTGGGAGCCAGTTTGTGAGTGACCACGTCTCTGAATTGTGAGCTGACCTAGGACCAACCACAGTGAGTGAGTCTGGAGGCTGTGGAACGTGGCAACCTTTGAAGCCAGACGCAATGGCGCTTCAGACCCAGGACCCTCTCCTAAGGCCCCTGCAATTTATCACCCTGTGATCTTTGGGCCAGAGAGTTGATCTCTTTAGCCTCAGTTTCTTAAAATGAGATCATTCATTCAAAGCACCTGATGTAGAACCATTGTGGCAGGGTATGAGAGAAAATTGTTAGATGCCTTCCTCTTCTCAAGTGAGTGGTGGTAAAGACCAAACAGTTGGCAAAAGGTATGATATCCTATGTCTGAATCCTAGTTTCTTTTCTCTTTAAAATCCAGCTCTTAACAAGTCTATTTCTTAAAAGGAGCAGCCCTCTTTTCCTTCTAAATATTCCAAAAATATAAAATCCAACCAAAGTTTTAATACACATCTTTGTGGTTGTTTTTCACAAGTGATAAAAACAGTTGGATATGATATCTTCCCATTTTTAAAATATTGGGGTAACTTATTTCTTTTATTATGGAAATTTTCAAATGTACACAAAAGTAGAGGAAATGATATAATGAACCCCTTATACTCATCCTGAGCCTTTTACAATTTTAAATATTTTGCCAGTGTCATTTTATCTATCCTCCTATATATACATTTCACTTTTCTTTTTGCTGGATTATTTTAAAGCAATCCCTGACTGTTTCATTTTACCCATAAATACTTTAGCCTGTATTTCTAACAGGTAAGGAGGTTTTTTTTCCTACATAACCACGATGCTATTATCACACATAACAAAATTATTAATAATCTCAGGAGGATTTTAAAAATAGGATTCTGGAAAAAGCAAGCCAAAGGAATGAGTAATTTAGAATTTCAAGCACTGTGGTAAGCAGTTTGGGAAGATGCTTTTAGCAAAGGGGGGTACTTTCACTCTTGCAAATGACATCACAGAGCCAGATGCCACTTTCTCCTACATATCCGTAATTGGATTTACTTTCTTACCCCCAAATATATTCCTTAGTTCAGTTCAAGGCGTCAGCCACCACCCAGGAGCTCAAGCCCCAGACCCACAGTCCTTATAGAGTCTCCCCTATGCCCCCCCCCCCACTTTGGCACTCCATTTCACCAGTTTTGAAGTCCTAAATCTCAGGGTGAATATTGCTCATATCCATCCCCTTCTCTTTATTCCCACTTCCACTCCTTTTGTCTGGGCCCCTGTTTTCTATCTCTACACTGAGGTTACTGAAAGATTTTCATTTGGGTTCCCCCCAGAAACAGAGCCTGAGACAAGGAATTGAGTATAAATAATTTATTCAAGAGGTGATCCCAGGAGACCTGGAAGCTGAGCTGGGGGATGAGACAGGGAAGTGAAAGAAGCCGATACAGGCTGTGTTATCAAGCATTGAAGGACACTGGAGCTCCGTCCCACTGGAAAAGTCTGGGACACAGTACAGAATATGCCTCAGCATTATCCCAACTAACAGGCAAGGGAGCTGGGCTACTCTTTATCCATCAACTCTCGACCCATCATTGCTTTATGGCTGTCCCTAGCACTTCTGGCGTGCACTGAGCATGGGCTGAGCATGCTGCCAGCCAGAACCCAGAGGGTCATGGGCCTTCAGTGTGTAATGGTGAATACCAAGGGAACATGGGCAGGGCTCCAACAGTGCTACATTACATCCCACTCTCTCCCGCACAGAGACCAGGGACAGCTTCCTAAAGTGCATATCTGATTCTGGTACTTCTCTGTTCAATAAAAAGGGTATATGGATAATGCTAAAGACCAGTCTTGCTTATTTCCTCTGATGGGGGTGACTGTCTTGAGTGGTACTGAACCGTATGATCCTGAGCACCTTTGGTATACCTATTGCAGGTGACCAAAGTTTGGGTTGGACTAACTACTCCTGAGTTCAGTGGATAGATAGCCTTATTCATATGTTTGTAATGAAAGCCTTGTTTATTTACAGAACAGGTTGGGAGGAGAAGGGACAAATGACTGCCTCTGGTCTGGCTTTCACTGGGGCAGACCTTTACCTCTCAACAGTTTGGTACAACCTTTCCCAGACAGTGGGGTGCCTCTCTCCCCTGGTGCATCGAAGCTGTCCTGGCAATACTTTTTTCTTTTTTATGCAGGCACATTGTCTGGGAATCTCAATGTGATTTACAAGCTTACATAACTTCCCAAATGAGTCAGCATGCTCATCACGAAGGCAGCATGGTGCCGTGGAAAAAACATGGCATTTGGTGCCAGAGAGAAAGTTCAGTACCTGCATCTGTCACTTCCTAAGTGTGTGCTAGACAAGTCCTTCTACCTCTCCAAGCCTCAGTTTCTTCCTACGACAAATGGGGATCGGAATACCTACCTCGGAGGGTTATTACAAGAATTAAATGAGGTGAAGAAAACGGTGTGATACGTAACAGGCCCTGAGTCACTCACTGATCACCTTCCGCATCCTATATCCTGGTTTTACCCATCTGGCAGCAAGTTCTTGAACCTCACTGACCTGCAGTGAGCAGAAAATGCTGATTTATCTTTATCTCCTTTTAGCACTGGTGGATTTTAGAAGAAAATCCAAATCAGTTCTTTGTACAGGAAAAGTGCTCTTGTTCCACTCTGGGCAACGCAGCCACCTCGTGTGTGAAATAAATACGGACCAGAAAGGGCTAGGGTGCTGGAGGAAGGGCTGGGCTGGCACAGCCTGGCTCAGCACCCACTGCGGTGGCAGCCAGAGATCGCTGGAGGGGACTGGGCGAGCGCAGGGCAAGACAGACAGCCGGAAAAACGAAATGGGCGGGAGAGGACGTGAGAGCCCATCTGCAAAGCGGCTCAGCACGGCGGGGAGCAGTGAGGAATGGCGTTGCAGAACGTCCTTCCGGAGACGAAGCCGCGGCATGCAAATGAGGGCGCTGCTGTGCGGGCCAGGGCTGGGGACGATTCTGGAACTGGTTTTCCAAGGTGGTTGGAACAAATGCCTGCAAGTTAAAATAATAGTAATAAATAAAATCCCTGGTCAGCGAATGAACACTGCTGCAAATGTTCTTCCCCGCTGGTTGCAGCGCTATTAAGGCAGGATTACAGACAAGCTGATTTCCAGGATCTTTGGGGGCAGCATAATACATAGCAGTCACCTAGGGTCAGCAGAGAAAGTGTTTATAATTAAGGGGTGATTGGTGAGTGTGTCCATAGCAGCAAAGAAACCTCTAAAAAGAGAAACCAAGAGCCGATCTTTGAACTTAGAAACTAGAGAATGTTAGAACAAGAAAGATTCTTTCAGAGCATTGAACTGTGCTGGTGATTTTTTAAATGCTAAAGAAATAGCAGAACCTTTCTTTCAAATAAAATCTACATCAAAAACTAATGATGTAACGTATGGTGATTAACATAACATAATAAAATTTAAAAAAAGAAGAAATCTATTTAAAAAAAAAAAATCTTGGGCAGACTCTCCCCCTGGAAGGCAAACAAAAGGGATGCTGCCCTGAGGAGGGGAGGGGAGAAGAAGACAGTGTGGCCCTGGAGCTCCAGCCTCCCCCACCCCCAGCCTCCCTGTTAGATCTGCCAGGGAGGCCCAGAAGACGTCCTGGAAATCCTTAGGCCCCACTGACCACAGTGTGAAAACCCCCAGGCCAGTCCAGCCTGTGCATTGTACAAATGCAGAGTTTAGGCTCAAAGAGGGCAAGTGATTAGACTAAGGTCACCCAGCAGAACTGGGACTAGAGTCCAAATCTCTTGAGTTTAAGTTCCTTGCTCTGTTCTAAAACCATCTCCCCTTAAAAAAAAAAAAGAAAGAAAGAAAAGGTATCTTTAAAAATAAAGTTACCTCATGATATAGTTTGTTAAAGTAAATGAGAAAGCAAGAGACATCCAAGTGTAAATACTGGCTTTGGAAAGAATCCAATTCTATCTTCTTGACTGCTGGACCCAAGTGCAGCTTCTTATTACCTTTGTTTTTAGGACTTTTAGCATGGCAGTCACAAAATCCAAGTAGATTTGCTAAATGAATGATCTCTTAAACCAGGGTAAGTCTAACCAGTCTGTGCCTTCTAGAAAACACCAACCTAAAACAATTACAACAGCTTAGTATCTGAAAAAAAAACCAAAACTATTTTTTAAAAAGATTTTGTTCATTTATTTGAGAGAGAGGGAGAAGAAATAAGCAGGGTGAGGCACACAGGGAGAGGGAGAAGCAGACTCCTAGCTGAGCAGGGAGCCCAACACGGTACTCAATCCCAGGACCCCGGGACCATGACCTGAGCTGAAGGCAGAGGCTCAACCGACTGAGCCACCCAGGCGCCCCTGAAAAAAATTATTTCTAATATATTGGCACAGTAAGAAAGGAATCTGAAATGCACAGCAGATGGAGATGGCCAGACCCAAGCTCCCACAGCAGAGCACAAGGCGCTTCAGATTCCTGGCTCTACATCCCACGGTTAGACCTTGAGCAAGTCACAACCTCTCCCCTTCTCAATCTTCTTTCAAAAATCTATAAAATGATTAAGTCACTAGAGTCATTAAAAGTCAATATTCAACAGAACCCTGAACTCAGCCAGCACGGTGCCTGTTTCATGCACAGCAGAGGCCTCTGTGTCTAAGTCAGAGGGCGCAGGAGCACAATTGGTGCAGACGAGCAAGGAGAAGCTGCCTCAGGAGAGTCTGCTGCAGGATGAAAGGAAAGAGGGCGGAGGGAAGCCGAGGCAGAGAAAAGCAAAGGCGCTCCTTTCATGCGTCAGAGGACCGGATTTTGGTCTGCATCCATCCTGTACATTTATGTGACACCTATTACCCTGGTCTCACCTTGAACTAGGAACGTTCAGTTAAAGACAGTAGCATGTGGGGCGCCTGGGTGGCTCGGATAGTTAGGCGTCTGCCTTCGGCTCAGGTCATGATCCCAGGGTCCTGGGGTCGAGTCCCGCATGGGCTCCCTGCTCAGTGCGGAGCCTGCTTCTCCCTCTCCCTCTGCCATTCCCTCTGCTTGTGCTCTTCTGTCTATCTCTCTGTCAAATAAGTAAATAAAATCTTAAAAAAAAAAAGACAGTAGCATGTGGTAGCAGCTGATGAAATGATACCAAGTGTTTACAAGGGGAAGAAAAGCAACACTTTTTAAAATGCAATAGCCTGTGCATTTTGTTTATGTGATTCAGTTTAATCCTTACTATAACTTTCAAATCAGGTATCATTTCTCCCCCCATTTTACAGATCTAGATGCAGAAAGGTTTAGCAACTCCTTTGAGATAACGGGTATTTTATGTAGCTGTGGGGGATGTAACCTCCCTCAGGACGGAGACTTTCTCGTTCATGCTGCTATGCTCAATGCCGAGCATAGTGCCTGGTACATAGTAGGTGATCAATGCACATTTACTAAAGGGATAACCGAAGGAAAAGGCCAAGCTTTAAATCCAGATCTGCACAAATCCCGAATCTAATTCTTACTACCGTTGAACTCATGTAATTTATTTAAAACGATTGGCATTTGGCCAGTTGTTCTTAATCCTTTATTTACCGTGTAATTGGAAGTGTTGTGAGCTCTGGTTTCTATGCCTATCGGAAGCTCTAGCTACATAATTAGTTACCGAGTTCCCATCTCTTGGCTGAATCTGTAATTAAGCGGGTTTTTTAAGATATAGTTAGACATAGTCCCAGGTTCCCTAAAATGCGTAGCATTCACCCAGAGGACCAGACTTGAAGTAAAACACAGGACTGGAAAATATTTTATCATACTCCAGTATCACTGCTCTCCCTGGTCACCTTAAGCAATTATAGAACAAAAAGATGCTTTTTTTTTTTTTTAAATCAGTAAACACAAATTTTAAAACACACACTTTCATAGAGTTTCTTCACAGTGTATTTTAGAAATGAAGCAAATTCTGACTCGCTAGCACACAATGATATTATTGAATAACAGTTTCTGTCTAAGAAAGGAAAGACTTGTCAAGCATGTTGTACTAGAACGGCGCACTCAGGTGTGCCTGGGGTCTTGCTCTGCTTAACGCTTCAGGACTCAACAAGGCAGGCCCAGTGATGTGTGAATGGGTGGTTCTGATAGAGAGAGTGAGCAAAGTCATGTCTTCTTGTCCTTCCCCCTCCGGGACCCTTCCTTTCTGGTGTGTTGGCCAAGGCTGTAGCTGGCATGGCTCTGGTCATCCCAGGGTACTTCACTAGGCCTTTTCAGTCGTATGCTCGCTACTTCTTCCTTCTCCCACTTTTCCCAAGTATTTACTAAGGGCTCTCATGGGCTTAGCCTCTGCAAGGAGCTGTGGGAGCTACAGAAAGAATAGGGAACGAGCTTCTAGATTCTCGCGGGCATTACTCATCGCATTCCGGGAACTCAGGTGTGACCACAAGGTCCCAGCAGCTGAGCTGGTGACTTCATTACTATCACCTTCCTTCCTCATCAGCCCCTGAGATCTTGGAAAGTCTGTCTTGTTATTGTAGCCTGAGGAGTGTGATTCTCCCTTATTTCCTTCTGCACAGGGGGGCACCATGACATCAACGCAGATGTGGAACCTCTCGCCTTGAGCGAAATAGCACCCATCGTACCATGCCTGCACCCTCACAGTGCTGTCAGCCCTTCCCAAGTCCTTCAGTTGGAGGAGATACAGGGTCAGTTCAGCTTTGTGGGAAATTCTCCTTGCTTTCTGTACTGGGCTTTGGCTACCTCTATTTCCAGCCTGCACTAAACTACTAAATATATATATAAATATATAAACTACTAAATATATATATATTCTTGGTGGTAGGATTGGGTCTCTCAGAACTCAAATATTCTTTTTATATTCTCCTTATTTCCTGCTCTGAGTTTCCCTCTAGAACATCTGCCCTGGTCAAAATCCTTTTTTTTTCAATTACAGTTTTATAGTGTACAGTTCAGTGCTTTTTAGTATATTTGCAGAGTTGTACATCACCACTATCTAATTTCAGAACATTTTCACCACCCCCAAAAGAAATCCCATACTCATTAACAATCACTTCCCATCTCCCCCCTTCCCCCGGCAACCACTAATCTATTTTTTGTTTCTATGAATTTGTCTCTTCTAGACATTTCATATAAATGGAATCATACAATACGTGGCCCCCTGTGACTGGCTTCTCTCAATTAGCATGCAGGTTTCAAGGTTAATCCACGTTGTAACATGTATTCGTACATGTATTAGTACTTCATCCCTTTTTTTGACTAAATAATATTCACTTGTATGGACATACTGCATTGTGTTTATCCATGCATCAGTCAGTGGACACCTGGGTTGTTTCCATTTTTCAGCTATGATGAAGAATGCTGTTATGAACATTCATGTACCGGTTTTTGTGTGGATATATATTTTCACTTCTCTTGGGTACCTATCTAGAAGTGGAATTGCTAGGCTAGCTGAAATCTTAAGGAAACATTTCTGATGGTCTTCATTCCTGTCTGTTTCCCAGGGAATACAGTTTCTGTATCTTCATCAAACAAAAGGGAATGACCAACAGCAAGAACTTCTTCCTACATCCTGGACATGGCACCTGCTTTTCCAAGTCAGTTACAAAGCCTGAACGTCTCCACTCTAAACAATATGTGGCTTTGAGTGACTGTGGCAGGCCCTGGACAGGGACAAGTCACTACTGCAGTGATTTACACTGAAGAGCAGCTTGCAGCACCCGGAGAGGGTATGCAGCACCAGCCTTGAATCATGAAAAAGGAACATTTATAGTCATGTCATTCCCTGCTTAGAACTGATTCCTTGAAACCTAGTCTCTCGTATCCTGTCCATAATCTTGGACTCTGATCTCCAGGGTTATGCAGAGCATGGAATAAGCAATTTGCAACCTTGGAATCCTAAATTGCCCTTTCCCCACCATGGGCTCTGCAGGTTTCTGTTTATAACTGAAGTGTGCCCTCTGCTGGTCATAGGCAGCCCAGACCCCGCAACATGGAGCGGCTAAGCAGGTTTCTTCTAAAATCATTTCTTCTCCAGGAGCATTTAGGAAATTGCTGCAATTTATTCAGCTAATAGCAATACAGAGAAACAACATCTTCTGCAGAGTGTTCCTCTTTTATTTTTTGCTTTTTGATGTTTGTGAATTTTTTCCCCTTTTATTCAACAGAAGCAGAACTGGGCCAGTTTCAGTTACTTATGAGCCGCTTTCGTTTGTGATAAATAACCATTATTTGTATTTATGCACTGCCTGCCGAAGACCTTCTGCTCCTCTTGACTCGTGAATCACTACAATGCTCTTTTATGGTAGAAGCGGGCAAGGGCTATTCGAGAAGGGGGATAATATGAGTGGTGAGCTGTCAACCGTCTATCTAGTAGTTTTTCAGAGGTGGTTGGTAGACTGCCTCGAGTAAAGGAAGACCCAGAGACTGATTCTCCTCCAGTTCTGTGGGATATCTGCTTGCCCTGTTGGAAAGCTGCAGGGCATCAGACATTTGGGGATCCCAAGCAGACATGGCATCCCTTTCTCTCCCTTCCTTCCAAATGGGCACTCTGGCCAGGGAAGCAGATCCAGGAGGGACGCAAAAGGTGAGTGGGGAAAGAAACCAGAGCCTGGGGAGACCAGGAGACAGTGTGAGCAAAAGGCTGAACCAGTGACAGGAGGAAAGGAGGGAGCTGGAGGAGAGGAGGTGCATCCACAAGGACAGAACAGAGAACTAAAGGAATGACTGCTTCCCTGAGGGCCATTACTGCCTTCTGCAATGCAGTTAACTGTGAAAATCTGTTTTTAGTTAACAAAGGAAAGGGAGTCCTTTCTGATGTTTTCATCCAGAATCCTTGAGAATAACCCTATGCCTCTGACCTAGTGTTTTAGGAGCATTTATACTTTCTGCCCTGAAAGAAATGCAGCACTTTTATGAAAGAAAACATAATGTTTGGAAAGATTGTTTGGGCTTTTAACCTCTGAGCAGCTGGGAGGCAGGGGACTCACAACGATTCCTTATGGTGAGCATATATCCTAGCCAGACGTCTAGAAATCTGTCCCCCTTCCCCAAAGTACAGCCAAACTGGGGACTCCATTGCCTAGAGCCCCAGTGGTTTCCCCTGGTCAGCCCAGGGCCACCCCCCACAGTCCCACTATCCCTGTGAGTCTCCTTGGGACTGCAGAAGCCTGGGTTCAGGGTGTAACAGAAATTCCTGTGTCCTATTCTTTCTCTTCCTCTCCATTTCCCTCTTGCCTCCTCCTTCACCTCCTTCCCTGGTTCTCCGGATTCAGTTTTCTCCTCCCACATTGCCCCGCTCCAGCTTCTGTGACTCCAAACTAAATCATTTTGGGAAAGACAGGGCTTACTGTGTTCCCATGGCTGAGTGCTGCGCCTTTAAAATCAACCTTCAGTTGGAGGGGGAGTTGAAGGGGAGAAGACAGAACGAGGTCTTCTGCCTTTCCTCCCAGAGATAAAAGCTATTCTTAGCAGTAAAATCGGCTTGGCATTTGGGGAGACTTGCGTTTCTCTCCTTTCCGCCCCAGGGGTTTTGCCATTGCAATTCCTCTTCTTCATGCAGAGAAGATGAAGGGGAGAAAGAGAAGGAAAAAAAAAGAGGGAGGGGCACCATCACTGCTACCCTGATAGGCTTCCTTATTTTGAAAGGCTGGTGCAGTTGGAGTGCCCTCACCCCGACCCCAGAAGACCAGTTTAATTCTAGCAGTCATTTTTCAGGCAAGGAGACTAAAAGCCAAATGAGCTCCCTTTAGGCCTTTCCACAGCACTTTGTATGTGGCATGTGTTAATTAAATATGTTTGCTCAGCCAGCCTCCTGCCTGCACCCTCATTAGGGTGGGTCTCTCAGGACTGCCCTCACTGGGCATTTAGGGCCCTGGTAATCAGTCAGGGCATTTAAAACCCAGCGTTAGAGAGCAGGCTTCAGAGAAACCAGGAACTTGGTAAATTTAAAAAAAGAGAAAGAAAGAAAGAAAGAGAAAGAAAGAAAGGAAGGAAGGAAGGAAGAAAGAGAGAGAGAAAAGAAAGAGAGAAAGAGAGAGAGAAAGAGAGAGAGAAAAGGAAAGAAAGAAGAAAGAAAAAAGA